>NW_026015357.1:0-77686 GCF_020379485.1 Brassica napus | reverse complement strand
TTCATCCCACTCCTATAGATTTATTCAACTTCCTGGTGATCTCCAACGACTTTATGTATCCAAATCAAGCTTCTTACAAAGTGATTCACCTGGTTTGATTGGAACGACGAAGAAGCTGTCCTATTCCCAAACTGGGAAAACTGGAATCACCTGATTAGAAAGTGGGATAACTTCTTCATCCCAACTCCTATGAGATTTATTCAACTTCCTGTGATTCTCCAACACTTTATGTATCAAATCAAGCTTCTTACAAAGAGTGATTCATCCTGGTTTGATTGGAACGACGAAGAAGCTGTCCTATTCCCAAACTGGAAACTGGAATCACCTGATTAGAAAGTGGGATAACTTCTTCATCCCAACTCCTATGAGATTATTCAACTTCCTGGTGATTCTCCACCACTTTATTATCCAAATCAAGCTTCTTACAAAGTGATTCATCCTGGTTTGATTGGAACGACGAAGAAGCTGTCCTATTCCCAAACTGGGAAACTGGAATCACCTGATTTGAAAGTGGGATAACTCTTCATCCCAACTCCTATGAGATTTATATTCCACGTCCTGGTGATTCTCCAACACTTTATGTATCCAAATCAAGCTTCTTACAAAGTGATTCATCCTGTTTGATTGAACGACGAAGAAGCTGTCCTATTCCCAAACTGGGAAACTGGAATCACCTGATAGAAAGTGGGATAACTTCTTCATCCCAACTCCTATGAGATTTATTCAACTTCCTGGTGATTTCTCCAACACTTTATGTATCCAAATCAAGCTTCTTACAAAGTGATTCATCCTGGTTTGATTGGAACGACGAAGCTGTCCTATTCCCAAACTGGGAACTGGAATCACCTGATTAGAAAGTGGGATAACTCTTCTTCATCCCAACTCCTATGAGATTTATTCAACTTCCTGGTGATTCTCCAACACTTTATGTATCCAAATCAAGCTTCTTACAAGTGATTCATCCTGGTTTGATTGGAACGACGAAGAAGCTGTCCTATTCCCAAACTGGGAAACTGGAATCACCTGATTAGAAAGTGGGATAACTTCTTCATCCCAACTCCTATGAGATTATTCAACTTCCTGGTGATTCTCCACCACTTTATGTATCCAAATCAAGCTTCTTACAAAGTGATTCATCCTGGTTTGATTGGAACGACGAAGAAGCTGTCCTATTCCCAAACTGGAAACTGGAATCACCTGATTAGAAAGTGGGATAACTTCTTCATCCCAACTCCTATGAGATTTATTCAACTTCCTGGTGATTCTCCAACACTTTATGTATCCAAATCAAGCTTCTTACAAAGTGATTCATCCTGGTTTGATTGGAACGACGAAGAAGCTGTCCTATTCCCAAACTGGGAAACTGGAATCACCTGATTAAAAGTGGGATAACTTCTTCATCCCAACTCCTATGAGATTTATTCAACTTCCTGGTGATTCTCCAACACTTTTGTATCCAAATCAAGCTTCTTACAAAGTGATTCATCCTGGTTTGATTGGAACGACGAAGAAGCTGTCCTATTCCCAAACTGGGAAACTGGAATCACCTGATTTGAAAGTGGGATAATTCATTCATCCCAACTCCTATGAGATTATTTCAACTTCCTGGTAATTCTCCACCACTTTATATATATCCAAATCAAGCTTCTTACAAAGTGATTCATCCTGGTTTGATTGGAACGACGAAGAAGCTGTCCTATTCCCAAACTGGGAAACTGGAATCACCTGATTTGAAAGTGGGATAACTTCTTCATCCCAACTCTTATGAGATTTATTCAACTTCCTGGTGATTCTCCAACACTTTATGTATCCAAATCAAGCTTCTTACAAAGTGATTCATCCTGGTTTGATTGGAACGACGAAGAAGCTGTCCTATTCCCAAACTGGGAAACTGGAATCACCTGATTAGAAAGTGGGATAACTTCTTCATCCCAACTCCTATGAGATTAATTCAACTTCCTGGTGATTCTCCACACTTTATGTATCCAAATCAAGCTTCTTACAAAGTGATTCATCCTGGTTTGATTGGAACGACGAAGAAGCTGTCCTATTCCCAAACTGGGAAACTGGAATCACCTGATTAGAAAGTGGGATAACTTCTTCATCCCAACTCCTATGAGATTTATTCAACTTCCTGGTGATTCTCCAACACTTTATGTATCCAAATCAAGCTTCTTACAAGTGATTCATCCTGGTTTGATTGGAACGACGAAGAAGCTGTCCTATTCCCAAACTGGGAAACTGGAATCACCTGATTAGAAAGTGGGATAACTTCTTCATCCCAACTCCTATGAGATTAATTCAACTTCCTGGTGATTCTCCACCACTTTATGTATCCAAATCAAGCTTCTTACAAAGTGATTCATCTTGTTTGATTGGAACGACGAAGAAGCTGTCCTATTCCCAAACTGGGAAACTGGAATCACCTGATTAGAAAGTGGGATAACTTCTTCATCCCAACTCCTATGAGATTAATTCAACTTCCTGGTGATTCTCCACCACTTTATGTATCCAAATCAAGCTTCTTACAAAGTGATTCATCCTGGTTTGATTGGAACGACGAAGAAGCTGTCCTATTCCCAAACAGGGAAACTGGAATCACCTGATTAGAAAGTGGGATAACTTCTTCATCCCAACTCCTATGAGATTTATTCAACTTCCTGGTGATTCTCCACCACTTTATGTATCCAAATCAAGCTTCTTACAAAGTGATTCATCCTGGTTTGATTGGAACGACGAAGAAGCTGTCCTATTCCCAAACTGGGAAACTGGAATCACCTGATTAGAAAGTGGGATAACTTCTTCATCCCAACTCCTATGAGATTTATTCAACTTCCTGGTGATTCTCCAACCACTTTATGTATCCAAATCAAGCTTCTTACAAAGTGATTCATCCTGGTTTGATTGGAACGACGAAGAAGCTGTCCTATTCCCAAACTGGGAAACTGGAATCACCTGATTAGAAAGTGGGATAACTTCTTCATCCCAACTCCTATGAGATTTATTCAACTTCCTGGTGATTCTCCAACACTTTATGTATCCAAATCAAGCTTCTTACAAAGTGATTCATCCTGGTTTGATTGGAACGACGAAGAAGCTGTCCTATTCCCAAACTGGGAAACTGGAATCACCTGATTAGAAAGTGGGATAACTTCTTCATCCCAACTCCTATGAGATTTATTCAACTTCCTGGTGATTCTCCAACACTTTATGTATCCAAATCAAGCTTCTTACAAAGTGATTCATCCTGGTTTGATTGGAACGACGAAGAAGCTGTCCTATTCCCAAACTGGGAAACTGGAATCACCTGATTAGAAAGTGGGATAACTTCTTCATCCCAACTCCTATGAGATTTATTCAACTTCCTGGTGATTCTCCAACACTTTATGTATCCAAATCAAGCTTCTTACAAAGTGATTCATCCTGGTTTGATTGGAACGACGAAGAAGCTGTCCTATTCCCAAACTGGGAAACTGGAATCACCTGATTAGAAAGTGGGATAACTTCTTCATCCCAACTCCTATGAGATTTATTCAACTTCCTGGTGATTCTCCAACACTTTATGTATCCAAATCAAGCTTCTTACAAAGTGATTCATCCTGGTTTGATTGGAACGACGAAGAAGCTGTCCTATTCCCAAACTGGGAAACTGGAATCACCTGATTAGAAAGTGGGATAACTTCTTCATCCCAACTCCTATGAGATTTATTCAACTTCCTGGTGATTCTCCAACACTTTATGTATCCAAATCAAGCTTCTTACAAAGTGATTCATCCTGGTTTGATTGGAACGACGAAGAAGCTGTCCTATTCCCAAACTGGGAAACTGGAATCACCTGATTAGAAAGTGGGATAACTTCTTCATCCCAACTCCTATGAGATTTATTCAACTTCCTGGTGATTCTCCAACACTTTATGTATCCAAATCAAGCTTCTTACAAAGTGATTCATCCTGGTTTGATTGGAACGACGAAGAAGCTGTCCTATTCCCAAACTGGGAAACTGGAATCACCTGATTAGAAAGTGGGATAACTTCTTCATCCCAACTCCTATGAGATTTATTCAACTTCCTGGTGATTCTCCAACACTTTATGTATCCAAATCAAGCTTCTTACAAAGTGATTCATCCTGGTTTGATTGGAACGACGAAGAAGCTGTCCTATTCCCAAACTGGGAAACTGGAATCACCTGATTAGAAAGTGGGATAACTTCTTCATCCCAACTCCTATGAGATTTATTCAACTTCCTGGTGATTCTCCACCACTTTATGTATCCAAATCAAGCTTCTTACAAAGTGATTCATCCTGGTTTGATTGGAACGACGAAGAAGCTGTCCTATTCCCAAACTGGGAAACTGGAATCACCTGATTAGAAAGTGGGATAACTTCTTCATCCCAACTCCTATGAGATTTATTCAACTTCCTGGTGATTCTCCAACACTTTATGTATCCAAATCAAGCTTCTTACAAAGTGATTCATCCTGGTTTGATTGGAACGACGAAGAAGCTGTCCTATTCCCAAACTGGGAAACTGGAATCACCTGATTAGAAAGTGGGATAACTTCTTCATCCCAACTCCTATGAGATTTATTCAACTTCCTGGTGATTCTCCACCACTTTATGTATCCAAATCAAGCTTCTTACAAAGTGATTCATCCTGGTTTGATTGGAACGACGAAGAAGCTGTCCTATTCCCAAACTGGGAAACTGGAATCACCTGATTTGAAAGTGGGATAACTCTTCATCCCAACTCCTATGAGATTTATTCAACTTCCTGGTGATTCTCCACCACTTTATGTATCCAAATCAAGCTTCTTACAAAGTGATTCATCCTGGTTTGATTGGAACGACGAAGAAGCTGTCCTATTCCCAAACTGGGAAACTGGAATCACCTGATTAGAAAGTGGGATAACTTCTTCATCCCAACTCCTATGAGATTTATTCAACTTCCTGGTGATTCTCCACCACTTTATGTATCCAAATCAAGCTTCTTACAAAGTGATTCATCCTGGTTTGATTGGAACGACGAAGAAGCTGTCCTATTCCCAAACTGGGAAACTGGAATCACCTGATTAGAAAGTGGGATAACTTCTTCATCCCAACTCCTATGAGATTATTCAACTTCCTGGTGATTCTCCAACACTTTATGTATCCAAATCAAGCTTCTTACAAAGTGATTCATCCTGGTTTGATTGGAACGACGAAGAAGCTGTCCTATTCCCAAACTGGGAAACTGGAATCACCTGATTAGAAAGTGGGATAACTTCTTCATCCCAACTCCTATGAGATTATTCAACTTCCTGGTGATTCTCCAATTATGTATCCAAATCAAGCTTCTTACAAAGTGATTCATCCTGGTTTGATTGGAACGACAAGAAGTGATTCTATTCCCAAACTGGGAAACTGGAATCAACTGATTAGAAACGAAGAACTGTCCTATCCCAAACTGGAAACTGGAATCACCTGATTGATTCTCCATAACTTCTTCATCCAACTCCAATGCTTCTTACAAAGTGATTCATCCTGGTGTGATTGCAAACAAGAAGAAGCTGCTCATCCCAAACTGGGAAAGAATCACCTGATTAGAAAGTGGGATACTGGATTCATCCCAACTCCTATGAGATTTATTCAACTCCTGGTGATTCTCCAACACTTCCATGTATCCAAATCAAGCTTCTTACAAAGTGATTCATCCTGGTTTGATTGGAACGACGAAGAAGCTGTCCTATTCCCAAACTGGGAAACTGGAATCACCTGATTAGAAAGTGGGATAACTTCTTCATCCCAACTCCTATGAGATTTATTCAACTTCCTGGTGATTCTCCAACACTTTATGTATCCAAATCAAGCTTCTTACAAAGTGATTCATCCTGGTTTGATTGGAACGACGAAGAAGCTGTCCTATTCCCAAACTGGGAAACTGGAATCACCTGATTAGAAAGTGGGATAACTTCTTCATCCCAACTCCTATGAGATTTATTCAACTTCCTGGTGATTCTCCAACACTTTATGTATCCAAATCAAGCTTCTTACAAAGTGATTCATCCTGGTTTGATTGGAACGACGAAGAAGCTGTCCTATTCCCAAACTGGGAAACTGGAATCACCTGATTAGAAAGTGGGATAACTCATTCATCCCAACTCCTATGAGATTTATTCAACTTCCTGGTGATTCTCCAACACTTTATGTATCCAAATCAAGCTTCTTACAAAGTGATTCATCCTGGTTTGATTGGAACGACGAAGAAGCTGTCCTATTCCCAAACTGGGAAACTGGAATCACCTGATTAGAAAGTGGGATAACTTCTTCATCCCAACTCCTATGAGATTAATTCAACTTCCTGGTGATTCTCCACCACTTTATGTATCCAAATCAAGCTTCTTACAAAGTGATTCATCCTGGTTTGATTGGAACGACGAAGAAGCTGTCCTATTCCCAAACTGGGAAACTGGAATCACCTGATTAGAAAGTGGGATAACTTCTTCATCCCAACTCCTATGAGATTTATTCAACTTCCTGGTGATTCTCCAACACTTTATGTATCCAAATCAAGCTTCTTACAAAGTGATTCATCCTGGTTTGATTGGAACGACGAAGAAGCTGTCCTATTCCCAAACTGGGAAACTGGAATCACCTGATTAGAAAGTGGGATAACTTCTTCATCCAAACTCCTATGAGATTTATTCAACTTCCTGGTGATTCTCCACCACTTTATGTATCCAAATCAAGCTTCTTACAAAGTGATTCATCCTGGTTTGATTGGAACGACGAAGAAGCTGTCCTATTCCCAAACTGGGAAACTGGAATCACCTGATTAGAAAGTGGGATAACTTCTTCATCCCAACTCCTATGAGATTTATTCAACTTCCTGGTGATTCTCCAACACTTTATGTATCCAAATCAAGCTTCTTACAAAGTGATTCATCCTGGTTTGATTGGAACGACGAAGAAGCTGTCCTATTCCCAAACTGGGAAACTGGAATCACCTGATTAGAAAGTGGGATAACTTCTTCATCCCAACTCCTATGAGATTTATTCAACTTCCTGGTGATTCTCCACCACTTTATGTATCCAAATCAAGCTTCTTACAAAGTGATTCATCCTGGTTTTATTGAACGACGAAGAAGCTGTCCTATTCCCAAACTGGGAAACTGGAATCACCTGATTAGAAAGTGGGATAACTTCTTCATCCCAACTCCTATGAGATTTATTCAACTTCCTGGTGATTCTCCAACACTTTATGTATCCAAATCAAGCTTCTTACAAAGTGATTCATCCTGGTTTGATTGGAACGACGAAGAAGCTGTCCTATTCCCAAACTGGGAAACTGGAATCACCTGATTTGAAAGTGGGATAACTTCTTCATCCCAACTCCTATGAGATTAATTCAACTTCCTGGTGATTCTCCACCACTTTATGTATCCAAATCAAGCTTCTTACAAAGTGATTCATCCTGGTTTGATTGGAACGACGAAGAAGCTGTCCTATTCCCAAACTGGGAAACTGGAATCACCTGATTTGAAAGTGGGATAACTCTTCATCCCAACTCCTATGAGATTTATTCAACTTCCTGGTGATTCTCCAACACTTTATGTATCCAAATCAAGCTTCTTACAAAGTGATTCATCCTGGTTTGATTGGAACGACGAAGAAGCTGTCCTATTCCCAAACTGGGAAACTGGAATCACCTGATTAGAAAGTGGGATAACTTCTTCATCCCAACTCCTATGAGATTTATTCAACTTCCTGGTGATTCTCCAACACTTTATGTATCCAAATCAAGCTTCTTACAAAGTGATTCATCCTGGTTTGATTGGAACGACGAAGAAGCTGTCCATTCCCAAACTGGGAAACTGGAATCACCTGATTAGAAAGTGGGATAACTTCTTCATCCCAACTCCTATGAGATTAATTCAACTTCCTGGTGATTCTCCACCACTTTATGTATCCAAATCAAGCTTCTTACAAAGTGATTCATCCTGGTTTGATTGGAACGACGAAGAAGCTGTCCTATTCCCAAACTGGGAAACTGGAATCACCTGATTAGAAAGTGGGATAACTTCTTCATCCCAACTCCTATGAGATTTATTCAACTTCCTGGTGATTCTAACCACTTTATGTATCCAAATCAAGCTTCTTACAAAGTGATTCATCCTGGTTTGATTGGAACGACGAAGAAGCTGTCCTATTCCCAAACTGGGAAACTGGAATCACCTGATTAGAAAGTGGGATAACTTCTTCATCCCAACTCCTATGAGATTTATTCAACTTCCTGGTGATTCTCCACCACTTTATGTATCCAAATCAAGCTTCTTACAAAGTGATTCATCCTGGTTTGATTGGAACGACGAAGAAGCTGTCCTATTCCCAAACTGGGAAACTGGAATCACCTGATTAGAAAGTGGGATAACTCTTCATCCCAACTCCTATGAGATTTATTCAACTTCCTGGTGATTCTCCAACACTTTATGTATCCAAATCAAGCTTCTTACAAAGTGATTCATCCTGGTTTGATTGGAACGACGAAGAAGCTGTCCTATTCCCAAACTGGGAAACTGGAATCACCTGATTAGAAAGTGGGATAACTTCTTCATCCCAACTCCTATGAGATTTATTCAACTTCCTGGTGATTCTCCACCACTTTATGTATCCAAATCAAGCTTCTTACAAAGTGATTCATCCTGGTTTGATTGGAACGACGAAGAAGCTGTCCTATTCCCAAACTGGGAAACTGGAATCACCTGATTAGAAAGTGGGATAACTCTTCATCCCAACTCCTATGAGATTATTCAACTTCCTGGTGATTCTCCACCACTTTATGTATCCAAATCAAGCTTCTTACAAAGTGATTCATCCTGGTTTGATTGGAACGACGAAGAAGCTGTCCTATTCCCAAACTGGGAAACTGGAATCACCTGATTAGAAAGTGGGATAACTTCTTCATCCCAACTCCTATGAGATTTATTCAACTTCCTGGTGATTCTCCAACACTTTATGTATCCAAATCAAGCTTCTTACAAAGTGATTCATCCTGGTTTGATTGGAACGACGAAGAAGCTGTCCTATTCCCAAACTGGGAAACTGGAATCACCTGATTAGAAAGTGGGATAACTTCTTCATCCCAACTCCTATGAGATTAATTCAACTTCCTGGTGATTCTCCACCACTTTATGTATCCAAATCAAGCTTCTTACAAAGTGATTCATCCTGGTTTGATTGGAACGACGAAGAAGCTGTCCTATTCCCAAACTGGGAAACTGGAATCACCTGATTAGAAAGTGGGATAACTTCTTCATCCCAACTCCTATGAGATTTATTCAACTTCCTGGTGATTCTCCAACACTTTATGTATCCAAATCAAGCTTCTTACAAAGTGATTCATCCTGGTTTGATTGGAACGACGAAGAAGCTGTCCTATTCCCAAACTGGGAAACTGGAATCACCTGATTAGAAAGTGGGATAACTTCTTCATCCCAACTCCTATGAGATTTATTCAACTTCCTGGTGATTCTCCAACACTTTATGTATCCAAATCAAGCTTCTTACAAAGTGATTCATCCTGGTTTGATTGGAACGACGAAGAAGCTGTCCTATTCCCAAACTGGGAAACTGGAATCACCTGATTAGAAAGTGGGATAACTTCTTCATCCCAACTCCTATGAGATTAATTCAACTTCCTGGTGATTCTCCACCACTTTATGTATTCAAATCAAGCTTCTTACAAAGTGATTCATCCTGGTTTATTGGAACGACGAAGAAGCTGTCCTATTCCCAAACTGGGAAACTGGAATCACCTGATTAGAAAGTGGGATAACTTCTTCATCCCAACTCCTATGAGATTTATTCAACTTCCTGGTGATTCTCCACCACTTTATGTATCCAAATCAAGCTTCTTACAAAGTGATTCATCCTGGTTTGATTGGAACGACGAAGAAGCTGTCCTATTCCCAAACTGGGAAACTGGAATCACCTGATTAGAAAGTGGGATAACTTCTTCATCCCAACTCCTATGAGATTAATTCAACTTCCTGGTGATTCTCCACCACTTTATGTATCCAAATCAAGCTTCTTACAAAGTGATTCATCCTGGTTTGATTGGAACGACGAAGAAGCTGTCCTATTCCCAAACTGGGAAACTGGAATCACCTGATTAGAAAGTGGGATAACTTCTTCATCCCAACTCCTATGAGATTTATTCAACTTCCTGGTGATTCTCCACCATTTTATGTATCCAAATCAAGCTTCTTACAAAGTGATTCATCCTGGTTTGATTGGAACGACGAAGAAGCTGTCTGATTCCCAAACTGGGAAACTGGAATCACCTGATTAGAAAGTGGGATAACTTCTTCATCCCAACTCCTATGAGATTTATTCAACTTCCTGGTGATTCTCCAACACTTTATGTATCCAAATCAAGCTTCTTACAAAGTGATTCATCCTGGTTTGATTGGAACGACGAAGAAGCTGTCCTATTCCCAAATGGGAAACTGGAATCACCTGATTAGAAAGTGGGATAACTTCTTCATCCCAACTCCTATGAGATTTATTCAACTTCCTGGTGATTCTCCAACACTTTATGTATCCAAATCAAGCTTCTTACAAAGTGATTCATCCTGGTTTGATTGGAACGACGAAGAAGCTGTCCTATTCCCAAACTGGGAAACTGGAATCACCTGATTAGAAAGTGGGATAACTCTTCATCCCAACTCTTATGAGATTTATTCAACTTCCTGGTGATTCTCCAACACTTTATGTATCCAAATCAAGCTTCTTACAAAGTGATTCATCCTGGTTTGATTGGAACGACGAAGAAGCTGTCCTATTCCCAAACTGGGAAACTGGAATCACCTGATTAGAAAGTGGGATAACTTCTTCATCCCAACTCCTATGAGATTTATTCAACTTCCTGGTGTTTCTCCACCATTTTATGTATCCAAATCAAGCTTCTTACAAAGTGATTCATCCTGGTTTGATTGGAACGAAAGAAGCTGTCCTATTCCCAAACTGGGAAACTGGAATCACCTGATTAGAAAGTGGGATAACTCTTTCATCCCAACTCCTATGAGATTAATTCAACTTCCTGGTGATTCTCCAACACTTTATGTATCCAAATCAAGCTTCTTACAAAGTGATTCATCCTGGTTTGATTGAACGACACAGAAGCTGTCCTATTCCCAAACTGGGAAACTGGAATCACCTGATTAGAAAGTGGGATAACTTCTTCATCCCAACTCCTATGAGATTTATTCAACTTCCTGGTGATTCTCCAACACTTTATGTATCCAATCAAGCTTCTTACAGAGTGATATGATCATGGACCAGCCTGCTGATGGAGATAGAGATGGAGAGTTTAGAGATGAACCGCTGAAGAAGATGATGTCTTAACCATTCCTAAAGGTCCCATAAGTCGAGCCAGAGCCAGGAAACTCAAAGAAGCTATTGGAGGACTAATCAGAAAGTCTTTGGAGCAAGAAGAATGTCTTGGAGGAAGCTTGATACTTCAAGATACACTTATCACCATTCAAGCCATCTTACCATCAAGCTGAGTATCATCTAGGCTAGCAAGCTATGTGTGCTCTTTTCCTATCATTGTTTTTGTCCCATTGGGTTTTGCAATGATAGGTTTTTAACGAGGCCATAGTCTTGCTATCATATCACCTAGTTGATACTCTCGGACCAACCCACATGAAGAACCTTATGTTATCTTTTATTTCTAAGTACTTATGTCTTTTATTTTCGAAAACTCTATCTAAGTTATGTCTTTGTTTCTACATTAATTGGAGGAGCCTGTTCCTTTAATTTCAAAATGCTTGGAGCCTGTTCCAAGCCTTTCACTATATATATGTGTGTGACTGCAACCCTAGCATCTATCAAGTTTTCTTTCACTTAAACCTTTGTGTTTTCTTCTCCCTTGCTTTCACGAGTTAAGAGAGTGTCTGGTGTGTAATATCCAGTCTGTTGGTGTGTAATATCCAACGCACAAGGGCTTTAGAAAGGTGTGGCATATCCGATCTAAGCCTAGGAGTATCAAGGAGCCTTTCCGCAGCCTCTTGTGTCACCATTCGATCCACAGCCTTGATAAACTTGAGTCTTTGATTCGTTTATGCAAGGATCTATCCAAACCATCCAGAGAAGAGTCCTAGGATCTCATTAAGTGGTATCAGAGCACTCTGGAAGGGGAGTTTCGATTTCTCTTTTGCTTGTTCATAAGATCTACTCTTTGTCGTTTCACTTGATCATTCGGTTCTTGTGTGTTGATTTTCACTTGATCTGTTTGTTTCATTATCAGGATTGTTAGATCTGATTGTTTCGTGTCTCATATTGCTAGATCTAAGAATTTCGATCAAGTTTTAAACAAAAACCTTTCACATTCTTGTCGATTACGTTATCGTTTGCTTGATCCGAAAGTTTCTTGTGTTTGTGTGACTCGATCTGTTGTTAGAATCATAGATCAGGATTTGTTAATCTCATTTCATCATCCGTTGAATCTGATCTGTGATTGTTTCCATTTAGTGAGTGATAAAGAATTCAAATCGTCGCGTGTTGTTCAAGTATTGATTGCCGCCTTGTTTAAATCTTTGTGTTCCTTATTTGAATCTTGTTGTGTGTCGATTCCTTTGAACTACTTACTGGTTCAAGTTTGTGTCTGTTCAGGAAGCAATGGGATCTGAGGAGGACGATGAAACTTTTGTGAGAAGGAACAAAATGTTACAAGAAGCAATCACCAAACAAGTGATGGAAGCGATGGTGAAGTTGCTGGAAGAGAAGTATGATCAGAGACCAAATGATGGGCAAGGACAAGCATCTGGCCAGAGACGTGAGCAAAGAAGAAACAGACAAGGTCAGCGTGAGCATGCTGGATCAGAAGAAACTGATAACTTCTATGAGAGAAGTAGCCATAGCTCCGGTTCGAGACATAGCAGTAGAAGATCTCGACATGATCAAGAGGGCCGAAGGTATAGACGCAATGAGCTATCAGGATTGAAGCTTAAGATCCCTCCTTTCCATGGTAAAGCTGATCCAGATGCCTATCTTGAGTGGGAAAAGAAGATAGAACTCGTTTTCAACTGTCAGCATTACTCAGAGACTAAGAAGATTCAAGTGGCTGCTACCGAGTTCAATGATTATGCTTTGAGCTGGTGGGATCAGTTGGTTACAAACAAGAGGCGCAATGGTGAATTCCCCATTGAAACATGGGCAGAGATGAAAGCTGTGATGCGCAAGAGGTTTGTACCAAGTCATTATCACCGTGATCTTCATCAAAAGCTGAGACTGCTCACACAAGGATCAAAGTCTGTAGAGGAATACTTTCAAGAGATGGAATTGCTTATGCTGAGAGCTTGTGTATCTGAGGACAGTGAAGCTACTATGGCACGTTTTCTTGGTGGACTCAACCGTGAGATACAAGATAGAGTGGAGATGCAACACTACTTGGAGATAGAGGAGATGCTACACAAAGCTATCTTGGTGGAGCAGCAAGTTAAGAGAAGAAGTTATGCGCGTGGCAGCTATGGTTCCAGTAGATACCAGACCTCTAAAGAAGATAAACCAAGCTATCAGAAGGAGAGCAAGCCACAGACAAAAGAAGAGCCTAAGTCTAGTAGCATCTACAACAAAGATAAGGGTAAAGTGGAAGCTACAAGTTCGCGTGCAAGAGATGTGAAGTGTTTTAAGTGCCAAGGGTGTGGGCACTATGCTAATGAGTGTACTAACAAGAGAGTTATGATTCTTCTGGAGAATGGAGAGTTTGAATCTGAAAATGAGAAACCAAAAACTGATCAAGAACTATCAGAAGCTGAGTATGAGGAGGAACCAGTTCAAGGTAGACTTTTGGTTGCAAGAAGGACTCTCAGTTTGCAAAACAAAACTGAGGAGCAAGAACAAAGAGAGAACTTGTTCTACACACGTTGTCTGGTGCAAGGAAAGGTCTGCAGCCTGATCATCGACGGTGGAAGCTGTGTTAATGTTGCTAGCGAGACAATGGTGAAGAAGCTTGGTTTGAAAACTCAAAAGCATTCTAAACCTTACCGGCTGCAGTGGCTTAATGAAGAAGGCGAGATGAGGGTATCTACTCAGGTTTCTATACCCTTGTCCATTGGGAGGTATGAAGATGACATTCTCTGTGATGTGATACCCATGGAAGCCAGCCACATATTACTGGGAAGGCCTTGGCAGTTTGATAGGAGTGTCATCCATGATGGCTTCACCAACAAACATTCTTTTGAGTTCAACGGCAAGCGAACTGTCTTGGTGCCTCTAACTCCTAAAGAAGTGCATGAAGATCAGCTTCAGCTTCAGAAAAAGAAAGAGATTGATCTCAAACCAGATAAGCAACACAACTTCTATGCTAAAGCTAGTGAAATCAAAAGATCTCTTTATTCTCATCAATCGGTTCTCTTATTTATTTTTAAAGAATCTCTTTTGTCTCTAACCGATTGTACACCGGTGTATCCGAGTGAGATGTCAGCTCTTTTACAGGAATACCAGGATGTATTTCCAGAAGATAATCCCATTGGTTTGCCACCTATTCATGGGATTGAGCATCAGATTGATTTTGTACCAGGAGCTACTCTTCCCAACAGACCAGCATACAGAACTAATCCGGTGGAAACCAAGGAGCTACAAAGACAGGTTGAAGAACTAATGGAGAAAGGCCATATCCGTGAGAGTATGAGCCCTTGTGCTGTGCCTGTGACACCCCCGATCTGGTCTAAGTATAAGTTGACTCGACCAACCGTGCAACAATCAAACAAGAACATGCACAGCCGATCACTCGTAACTGAAACCAAACCGAGAAGCCACAATGTGTACATAAACGACTAACCCGAAGTTCCCGAAATAAATCCAGGTACCTTAGGCCAACCGCCTAAGTACACATATCCTATTAGGTACAACCCGAGGCTTTACAACCTTAAGAGTAATACCCAATAGTTGGTTCGTCCGGACAAGGACTAATATCATTTAGAACCCGTACTTTAAAAACATTCTTTATACACTATATACTTATTCATTTAAAAGAATCTTACAAAATCTTATAGATTAACCTCGAGGTTTTCGGTCAACAAACCTTATACATAAAGTATATCAAAACGACTGCAAGGATAATAAAACTACCGCTGGCTAATGCCGTTCCTTCCCGTCCTAGAGTAAAGGTCTCCCACCTACTGGTTACCTGCATATCAAATGAGTCATGAGTAACTAGTTTACTCAGTGAGTCTAATCCCACACCCAAACACATATCAATAGTATCCCGAGCAAGCGACACCATTTGAATGCAGTGGAATTATATTCCATAATTAATATAATTATAAGGCCTCTCAATCCATCCATGTGAATCTATCTTAAACATCACCTCCACGATACCCGCCAATCACTCATACTCTTAATATATATATATGCTAAACCCGGAAAACCACCAAGGCTAACCGAGCCTAACGGGGAATAAATATAACCATCATCTCCATCAGATATTCCAAGATAGAACATCCAACGCTGCATGCAGTTACACGGCCTCCAGGGTGCGACCCCATCATCGTGTCTTCATGACCTTGATCCATATCGCAGGACCAATTCACGGCAATGCGGGACTTTCGGGAGAGTGAGTATACAATAAGACTTCACATGATTCACACTTATTAATAGAATACTTATAGATTAGTACTTGAGAACAAGTACTAAGGCTCGGGATAACCTCAAAGAATTATTCTTATTAATTCTTAAGTATTTAAACTAGATAAATACTTCATATATAAATATAGATCAAGGGATAATACTTAATCAATCAACCATAATTACTCCTTAATTAATCCATGATTAATCCTTAATTAATCAATGATTATCCCTTAATTAATTCATGATTAATTCTTAATTAATCAACCATATTCAATATGCAATCATGCATACTCATTCATAATTCATTCATCATCTATCTAGACTCACCTTTAAATCCATGAGATTGGCTAAGGAAGACTAGACTCGAGCTCAAGCTAATCACACTTCACTTCTGGATCACTCTCGGTTCAGAACCATCACAAGGATCCGGCTGATCCGAATACTCTCCTTGGCCATCTGAATTCAAAACATAACAGTTGGAACATAAGGTTCACTAGTCTGGTTCAAGAAGAAACTCAACTCAGTTCATAACATTTCAGTTCAGTTCTCTCATATCAGTTCGGTTCAAGACAGATTGATACCATGTTCAGCTCGGTTCAAGCTTTAACAATTTAACTCGGTTCATATCAGCTTAGTTCATGCTCAGCTAACTCCGGTTCTAATCAGTTCCCAACAGCTTAACTCGGTTATACTCAGACGACATCAGTTCAAGACAATTTCAGACCATAGACAGCTCGGCTCAGATCAGATCAGAACATACTCAGCTCAATTCAGTTCTAAACAAGATCAAATCAGTTCGGTTTAATTCCCATAATTCTTATCAGTTCGTCTACTGGTTCTATGAGACTGATTAAATCATAAACCAACCAAGACTGAAGAGAACAAGACCTTAGACAACTGATCCTGACAGGTTAACCAACATACAGCAATTGGTTCTCATCAAAACATGGCTGAATCAAGAAGCTGAAGCTTACCGGTTTTACTCAACTAATTAAACTTGACTGGTTGTCTCTCTTCAAGCTAACCACGAATTAACCTGATCAACACCACAAGAATCCATGGTTGGATTTATTCAGAATTTATCTCCAGTGTAGGCAAACCAACAAAACTTCTCACAGAAACTGATCCACAACCATCTTACCGATCAAAATCAAAGGCTGAAGAACATGGGTGATTCTAAACTCTTGGACACCAAACCTTCAGCTCTTAACCACACCAGAACACACTGGATAAAGTCACAGGATGGTGAGAAAGGTTTGTCCATGCTCAATTCTCTTCTCTGAATTTTTTTCTGAATTTTTCAACTAGTTTTTCTCACAAATTTTTCTCTCTTCTTTCTCTCTTTCTCTCTGAATTTTTCTCTGGTTTTTCTTGCAGGTTATGAACGTCCAGAGGAGAGAAGATGGTGTTTTATAACATAAGAAGTTGCTTCAGGTGAGGGTTTACTTAAACCAAAGCAAGTTGCTGTCCTTTCCCTCCTTTGAAGAAAGATTATTTTGTTTTTATTAAACAAGCAACCAGCTTGTGACTTTCATGTGACTTTAGTGAAGCAAGCAAGCAGGTAGGTGCAGCTCATGTGACTGATTTACTGAGAAAGCAAGAAGAATAGCTGGTGAAGGTATTAGACTGGTCGGAATTTAGTTAAGAAACTTAACGACAATTTCGGACAGTTTTCGACTAAAATTTCTCATCCTTCGAATCTCGTCTTGCTTTCAACTAAGCTTGCCTAGCTTAAATAAAATTCGACCAACATTATTAACACTCTACCAGAACTATCAATGAGAGGCCTTTCGACCACAAGACAGTCCCGTCGAGGTATTAATTCACCGGGTCGACTTTATTTTTAAATCTGATCGACCAACTCCAAACTGGTCGAGCGGAGTTTTTCTCGACCAAAAATTAACTGGCTCGTGAGGGTTATTACATTCTTCCCCCCTTAAAAGAATTCGTCCCCGAATTCTCAAAACATAGCTGTACAGACTTTTACTGAACACTGGAGTCTCTGCAAGAAGTTTAAGATAACCAACTCTGAACTTATCCTCATCTGCCCGTGTCAAAACAACTGATGGTTCCCCAAATACTTGAACTTTTACAAATTTTTCCTTTTCTCCAATCTTCTGATATGGTGCTCACCTATCCGCAAAGGACCTTTAGGATAGGCTAAATAGGGTTACAAGTTTTCTGGTCTCAGCAGTTCTATCATACTGGGTCTGATATAAGATTACGCAAAATCGGCTCACCAATAGCATAACTAAAAGAAGTTCCGGTCAAAAGATAACCATTTCAACTCTGAACAACTCGGTACATACCAAATAACAGATTTGCGGATTTCCCCAACTTTTCTAAAACAATTCTTTCTTTTCTGAGCAAACACTTTCACGATAACCAATTCTTCATCGCACATAACTTTCATATACTGCGGTCTACATACTTCCTTTGACATCGTTGAATCTCTGAATACCATTACTTCTGAAACCTTTCTATCTGCTTTCCTCCAGTTCAATAACATGGAAATATGGAACGTCAGGTGATGTGCCATACGTGAAGGTAACATCTTCAGTCTGGTCAATGTCAACTTGATTAACCGTGCAACAATCAAACAAGAACATGCACGATCAATCACGCTAACATGATTCAGACCAAGGGTGCCACTCTCAAATACACACACACACACTTATTCCAGGAATGATTTCCCTTACAGTATTCCATACCCTTCTTATCTATCTGAGATACTCTTCAAAAACTTCTGAACGACTCAATCTCACTGAAGTTTCGCATATCCAAGTCTTGTTCTATTACTTTCTGATTTCCTTCTTCTGTCTAGTAACTGAGGAATCAACAAGTCCGCCTATACCAAACTTGATTTACCAACGAAGTACTCTTGTATGATGACTTCACACTTTCTCTGTTAATACATCTTCTGATCTCTTAACAACTTGAGCATTCCCATATGCCTTATGGTTATACCTTTTTCCTTGCACTCTTCAATCTTCCTTGGGATTTACTTCACATCTGCTTAATTTTAGGTTGAATTTGGGTTCCTTCTCCCACATCTCCACTTTATGAACTTGTACATGACACAGTCCTCATACTATTCTTCGAAATTCTCTTCACCCAGTTCCTTCTATGAATTCCTTAGATTCTCATCCTTCAACTGAGTTCCTCAAATACGAATGAATAAGCCATCTTGATTTTCTACTTGCAATCTTGAAGGTTATCTATTCTCTCCAGACTGATATGAGCGAGGCTCCAACACTTAGTAGAATACGACTGCAGGCCAACGGTAACTGGTCTTCTCTCAAAGACTTCCTTCCTCAACAACATCCTAATTGAGCTCGATAACTAGATAGCCAATCTCACTCTAGATAGAAACAAACCGCTCTAATGGAAGTACTAAGGAATGGGGATGGGATACGAAGGCATACCATAACTCTAAATGGCAGCCAGTACTTCCACGAATAAGAACAGTGTACCTGAATTCACTAAAGTGAATCCTTCCTAAAACAATGACACTACCCGAGAACTACATCTATGTGTTGTTCCCGCATCAAACACAATATGGGCGGAAAATTCCGTCCATAGGCAAGGTCTCATACGACACCTTGATCACTCCTTCACTTATTTATTTAATCATTCATAAATTTTTAAAATGCACACAACACGCAATGGGATAAGAAGCAAACCTGTGATTGGACCTTTTCAGAGGTTTTGACGGTCCAGGCAACTATAAAGTGTAGGCTCTACCCAAATAGCCAAACACTTAGTTAGTGACTAATGGTAAGGAAAGCGAACAAGTTTAACAAGCGGTACCCTAGGTATAGGTAAAAAGATCGGGTAACTTCATGGGCCATGGTAGGATAACCTCTGTACTCATTACTGGCACCACCGAAGCGCGAATGACGTAAGCGATCGAGGATTTTATATACTTGAACAATCATCACCTTACTCTCCTTGCTAGCCAAAACCAAAACAACTCAGGGTCCTCGGTCTTGATCTGATGAAACGTCCAACAAAAATTATCTCCATCGACTTTCTTGATTCATTACTTGAAACTGACCTTCTATCTGAATAGGTTGATAGTTAAATAATCTGCATGACTTGGTAAACTTCTTCAGTAAAAACGGCTTCTATAGAATTCATGTGATCCTCCACCAACTCCTCATAGCTCTTAAGCTTTATAGTTTGGGTTACTCTGAGATTAATGGCTAAGTCACAATAGTACATCTTCATGATCTTTAGCTCATCCTCCAAACCATAATGGATGAATCAGATTAACTTGACTTCGAAATCTTGGCGGAAACATCTCACTGTGCGAACTCCATATCGGTCCCATGTTTTGGGTAGAAAACACTCCATCTTGAACTCTTGAAAGAAATCCGCCTAACTTGGACTAACATTTCCCAAATGATGCTTGACGCTTAATCACCAACTTACTGTATCATTCTTGATGATGTATGGTTCCATATCCTTCTTGCAATCTTGTGAACAATGGGCCACGTTAGTTGTTCTGCTCCTAGTGTTGCATTCGAAATCTTCCTCTATACAAAATCTACATCGAATGGTTTAGTACTTGTCGGTGTTGTCCCAACTTCTTTATCTTGTTCACAAACTTCAAGATGTCTTGTTGCAACGGAATGGTGCTGGTGCGTCCATCGTCTTGTACTACTGCTGAACTATCTCCGCCACCAACGTTAAGCTTGAAACAAGTGCTGAATCAATCAGGCTTGTACGTCTCTGGTTCTGGTACGTTTGGGCATAAGCTGGATTGAAATGAGCAGCCGAAAGAATAAGTCATATGAAGTCGGATATTCTGAACCGGATCATCACCAACAACGTCAACTTTGACTTCAATAAAACACGGGCCGAAGATGTAATTGATGTGTCAACTCTGTCTCATATATCTTTGAATATCGATATCCACACTAGAAATTGTAGGAACCGCAGGAAAGCATGATGATACCAACTCCGAGCATGATGGTAGCAAACCCGAGCACGTCGTTAGCTCACCCGAGCATGATGATAATGGATTGAAGCATGACCGGATTGAACCAAAACATGACGATAACAAACCGAATCATGACGGTAGAAAGCTCAATCATGACTGTAGGAATCTCGATCTTGACAGGATCAAAATTGGTAAGTACACTCCACTCCGTCGAGCTTGTCTTGATGCATCTCGTATGAAAGATAACAGTAAGGTAACTACCCATGACTATCTATCCTAAGATGAAGGAACCAGCCAGCACATCCTAATTATCCTTGCGACTCATTTTGACTCGAAAAACGTTTGAAACAAGTCCCATTCAAGCATCGTATAACCATGCTCTGATACCACCTTTGTGACACCCCCGATCTGGTCTAAGTATAAGTTGACTCGACCAGCCGTGCAACAATCAAACAAGAACATGCACAGCCGATCACTCGTAACTGAAACCAAACCGAGAAGCCACAATGTGTACATAAACGACTAACCCGAAGTTCCCGAAATAAATCCAGGTACCTTAGGCCAACCGCCTAAGTACACATATCCTATTAGGTACAACCCGAGGCTTTACAACCTTAAGAGTAATACCCAATAGTTGGTTCGTCCGGACAAGGACTAATATCATTTGGAACCCGTACTTTAAAAACATTCTTTATACACTATATACTTATTCATTTAAAAGAATCTTACAAAATCTTATAGATTAACCTCGAGGTTTTCGGTCAACAAACCTTATACATAAAGTATATCAAAACGACTGCAAGGATAATAAAACTACCGCTGGCTAATGCCGTTCCTTCCCGTCCTAGAGTAAAGGTCTCCCACCTACTGGTTACCTGCATATCAAATGAGTCATGAGTAACTAGTTTACTCAGTGAGTCTAATCCCACACCCAAACACATATCAATAGTATCCCGAGCAAGCGACACCATTTGAATGCAGTGGAATTATATTCCATAATTAATATAATTATAAGGCCTCTCAATCCATCCATGTGAATCTATCTTAAACATCACCTCCACGATACCCGCCAATCACTCATACTCTTATATATATATATATGCTAAACCCGGAAAACCACCAAGGCTAACCGAGCCTAACGGGGAATAAATATAACCATCATCTCCATCAGATATTCCAAGATAGAACATCCAACGCTGCATGCAGTTACACGGCCTCCAGGGTGCGACCCCATCATCGTGTCTTCATGACCTTGATCCATATCGCAGGACCAATTCACGGCAATGCGGGACTTTCGGGAGAGTGAGTATACAATAAGACTTCACATGATTCACACTTATTAATAGAATACTTATAGATTAGTACTTGAGAACAAGTACTAAGGCTCGGGATAACCTCAAAGAATTATTCTTATTAATTCTTAAGTATTTAAACTAGATAAATACTTCATATATAAATATAGATCAAGGGATAATACTTAATCAATCAACCATAATTACTCCTTAATTAATCCATGATTAATCCTTAATTAATCAATGATTATCCCTTAATTAATTCATGATTAATTCTTAATTAATCAACCATATTCAATATGCAATCATGCATACTCATTCATAATTCATTCATCATCTATCTAGACTCACCTTTAAATCCATGAGATTGGCTAAGGAAGACTAGACTCGAGCTCAAGCTAATCACACTTCACTTCTGGATCACTCTCGGTTCAGAACCATCACAAGGATCCGGCTGATCCGAATACTCTCCTTGGCCATCTGAATTCAAAACATAACAGTTGGAACATAAGGTTCACTAGTCTGGTTCAAGAAGAAACTCAACTCAGTTCATAACATTTCAGTTCAGTTCTCTCATATCAGTTCGGTTCAAGACAGATTGATACCATGTTCAGCTCGGTTCAAGCTTTAACAATTTAACTCGGTTCATATCAGCTTAGTTCATGCTCAGCTAACTCCGGTTCTAATCAGTTCCCAACAGCTTAACTCGGTTATACTCAGACGACATCAGTTCAAGACAATTTCAGACCATAGACAGCTCGGCTCAGATCAGATCAGAACATACTCAGCTCAATTCAGTTCTAAACAAGATCAAATCAGTTCGGTTTAATTCCCATAATTCTTATCAGTTCGTCTACTGGTTCTATGAGACTGATTAAATCATAAACCAACCAAGACTGAAGAGAACAAGACCTTAGACAACTGATCCTGACAGGTTAACCAACATACAGCAATTGGTTCTCATCAAAACATGGCTGAATCAAGAAGCTGAAGCTTACCGGTTTTACTCAACTAATTAAACTTGACTGGTTGTCTCTCTTCAAGCTAACCACGAATTAACCTGATCAACACCACAAGAATCCATGGTTGGATTTATTCAGAATTTATCTCCAGTGTAGGCAAACCAACAAAACTTCTCACAGAAACTGATCCACAACCATCTTACCGATCAAAATCAAAGGCTGAAGAACATGGGTGATTCTAAACTCTTGGACACCAAACCTTCAGCTCTTAACCACACCAGAACACACTGGATAAAGTCACAGGATGGTGAGAAAGGTTTGTCCATGCTCAATTCTCTTCTCTGAATTTTTTTCTGAATTTTTCAACTAGTTTTTCTCACAAATTTTTCTCTCTTCTTTCTCTCTTTCTCTCTGAATTTTTCTCTGGTTTTTCTTGCAGGTTATGAACGTCCAGAGGAGAGAAGATGGTGTTTTATAACATAAGAAGTTGCTTCAGGTGAGGGTTTACTTAAACCAAAGCAAGTTGCTGTCCTTTCCCTCCTTTGAAGAAAGATTATTTTGTTTTTATTAAACAAGCAACCAGCTTGTGACTTTCATGTGACTTTAGTGAAGCAAGCAAGCAGGTAGGTGCAGCTCATGTGACTGATTTACTGACAAAGCAAGAAGAATAGCTGGTGAAGGTATTAGACTGGTCGGAATTTAGTTAAGAAACTTGACGACAGTTTCAGACAGTTTTCGACTAAAATTTCTCATCCTTCAAATCTCGTCTTGCTTTCAAATAAGCTTGCCTAGCTTAAATAAAATTCGACCAACATTATTAACACTCTACCAGAACTATCAATGAGAGGCCTTTCGACCACAAGACAGTCCCGTCGAGGTATTAATTCACCGGGTCGACTTTATTTTTAAATCTGATCGACCAACTCCAAACTTGTCGAGCGGAGTTTTTCTCGACCAAAAATTAACTGGCTCGTGAGGGTTATTACAGTGCCTGTGCTCCTTGTGCCCAAGAAAGATTGGAGCTGGCGCATGTGTATTGATTGTAGAGCAATCAACAATATAACAGTGAAGTATCCCACCCTATTCCTAGATTAGATGATATGCTTGATGAATTGCATGGTTCTAGTGTCTTTTCTAAGATAGATTTGAAGAGTGGATATCATCAAATAAGAATGAAAGAAGGAGATGAGTGGAAAACAGCCTTTAAGACTAAGCATGGGTTGTATGAGTGGTTAGTCATGCCTTTTGGATTAACCAATGCTCCTAGCACTTTTATGAGATTGATGAACCATGTGCTTAGATCTTTCATAGGTTTGTTTGTGGTAGTATACTTTGATGATATCCTTGTTTACAGTAAGAACCTAGAAGAGCATATAGATCATCTTAAGTCTGTTCTTGAAGTGTTGAGAAAAGAAAAACTGTTTGCTAACCTTAAGAAATGCACTTTTTGTACGGATAACCTGGTCTTTCTAGGCTTTGTTGTGAGTGCAGATGGAGTAAAAGTGGATCAGGAGAAGGTGAGAGCAATTCAAGAATGGCCAATTCCTAAGACCATAAGTGAAGTGAGGAGCTTCCACGGACTTGCTGGTTTCTACAGGTGGTTTGTTAAAGACTTTAGCACTATAGCAGCTCCCTTGACAGAAGTGATAAAGAAAGAAGTCGGATTCAAGTGGGGAGAAGCACAAGAGACTGCCTTCCAATGCCTTAAAGAGAAGCTTACTCACGCCCCTCTTCTTATACTTCCAGATTTTAATAAAACCTTTGAAATTGAATGTGATGCTTCTGGTATTGGAGTGGGTGCTGTTTTGATGCAGGAAAAGAGACCCATAGCTTACTTCAGTGAGAAGCTTGGAGGCGCCACTCTCAACTATGCAACCTATGATAAGGAGCTGTATGCCTTGGTGAGAGCTTTGCAGACTTGGCAGCACTACTTGTGGCCAAGGAGTTTGTGATACACACTGATCATGAGTCCCTCAAGTACTTGAAAGGACAAAACAAGCTCAGCAAGAGACACGCAAGATGGGTAGAATTCATAGAAACCTTTCCTTATGTCATCAAGTACAAACAAGGTAAAGAAAATATAGTTGCTGATGCACTATCTCGAAGGTATGTTCTCTTAAACACCCTTGATGCTAAGTTGTTAGGTTTTGAGCAAATTAAAGATATGTATGAATCTGATCCAGATTTTAAAGAAGCTTATAACTCTTGTGAGAAATTTGCTGCTGGACATTACTTTAGGCATGATGGATTCCTCTTTTATGATAATAGACTGTGTGTGCCTAATTGCTCTTTGAGAGATTTGTTTGTTAGGGAATCTCATGGAGGAAGTCTCATGGGTCACTTTGGTATTGCAAAGACTCTTAAAACTTTGCAAGATCATTTCTTTTGGCCACGGATGAAAAGTGATGTGGAGAAACTATGTGAGAGATGTGCAACTTGCAAGCAAGCTAAGTCTAAGGTTCAGTCTCACGGTTTGTACACTCCTCTCCCTATTCCTTATCATCCTTGGAATGAATATATCTATGGATTTCATTGTTGGATTGCCTAGAACTAGGACTGGGAAGGATTCTATCTTTTGTTGTTGTTGACAGGTTCTCAAAAATGGCACATTTTATAGCATGTCACAAGACTGATGATGCATTACATGTAGCTAATCTGTTCTTTAAGGAGATTGTGCGTTTACATGGCATGCCTAGGACCATAGTTTTCTGATAGAGATACTTAAGTTTCTTAGTTATTTGACAGTGTTGAGAAAAGAAAAAGTTTGCTAACTTAAGAAATGCACTTTTGTACGGATAACCTGGTCTTTCTAGGCTTTGTTGTGAGTGCAGATGGAGTAAAAGTGGATCAGGAGAAGGTGAGAGCAATTCAAGAATGGCCAATTCCTAAGACCATAAGTGAAGTGAGGAGCTTCCACGGACTTGCTGGTTTCTACAGGTGGTTTGTTAAAGACTTTAGCACTATAGCAGCTCCCTTGACAGAAGTGATAAAGAAAGAAGTCGGATTCAAGTGGGGAGAAGCACAAGAGACTGCCTTCCAATGCCTTAAAGAGAAGCTTACTCACGCCCCTCTTCTTATACTTCCAGATTTTAATAAAACCTTTGAAATGAATGTGATGCTTCTGGTATTGGAGGGGGTGCTGTTTTGATGCAGGAAAAGAGACCCATAGCTTACTTCAGTGAGAAGCTTGGAGGCGCCACTCTCAACTATGCAACCTATGATAAGGAGCTGTATGCCTTGGTGAGAGCTTTGCAGACTTGGCAGCACTACTTGTGGCCCAAGGAGTTTGTGATACACACTGATCATGAGTCCCTCAAGTACTTGAAAGGACAAAACAAGCTCAGCAAGAGACACGCAAGATGGGTAGAATTCATAGAAACCTTTCCTTATGTCATCAAGTACAAACAAGGTAAAGAAAATATAGTTGCTGATGCACTATCTCGAAGGTATGTTCTCTTAAAAACACCTTGATGCTAAGTTGTTAGGTTTTGAGCAAATTAAAGATATGTATGAATCTGATCCAGATTTTAAAGAAGCTTATAACTCTTGTGAGAAATTTGCTGCTGGACATTACTTTAGGCATGATGGATTCCTCTTTTATGATAATAGACTGTGTGTGCCTAATTGCTCTTTGAGAGATTTGTTTGTTAGGGAATCTCATGGAGGAAGTCTCATGGGTCACTTTGGTATTGCAAAGACTCTTAAAACTTTGCAAGATCATTTCTTTTGGCCACGGATGAAAAGTGATGTGGAGAAACTATGTGAGAGATGTGCAACTTGCAAGCAAGCTAAGTCTAAGGTTCAGTCTCACGGTTTGTACACTCCTCTCCCTATTCCTTATCATCCTTGGAATGATATATCTATGGATTTCATTGTTGGATTGCCTAGAACTAGGACTGGGAAGGATTCTATCTTTGTTGTTGTTGACAGGTTCTCAAAAATGGCACATTTTATAGCATGTCACAAGACTGATGATGCATTACATGTAGCTAATCTGTTCTTTAAGGAGATTGTGCGTTTACATGGCATGCCTAGGACCATAGTTTCTGATAGAGATACTAAGTTTCTTAGTTATTTTTGGAAAACTCTTTGGTCTAAACTAGGCACTAAGTTGTTGTTCTCCACTACTTGTCATCCGCAAACTGATGGACAGACTGAGGTAGTTAATAGAACTCTAGGAACACTCTTGCGTGCATTCATTAAAAGGAATCTAAAATCTTGGGAAGATTATCTGCCACATTGTGAATTTGCATATAATCATGCTGTGCATTCTGCTTCTAAGTTTTCACCCTTTGAAATTGTTTATGGGTTCAATCCCACCTCTCCTTTGGATTTAATTCCTTTACCTGAGTGTGAAAGGCTCAGTTTGGATGGCAAAAAGAAGGCAGAGTTGGTGAAACAACTCCACGAGCAAGCTAGGCTCAACATTGAAGAGAAAACTAAGCAGTATGTCAAGCATGCCAACAAAGGAAGGCGTGAGATGGTCTTTAAGGAGGGTGACAAAGTTTGGGTTCATTTGAGAAAAGAGAGGTTTCCTAATGAGAGGAAGTCAAAGCTTATGCCGAGAATTGATGGACCTTTTGAGATCACAAAGAAGATCAGCAACAATGCCTACAAGATTGATCTCCAAGGTAAGTATGATGTGAGTAATAGCTTCAATGTTACTGACTTGATCCCTTTTATTGCAGATGAACCTGATTTGAGGTCAAATCCTTTTCAAGAGGGAGGGGATGATATGATCATGGACCAGCCTGCTGATGGAGATAGAGATGGAGAGTTTAGAGATGATCCGGCTGAAGAAGATGATGTCTTAACCATTCCTAAAGGTCCCATAACTCGAGCAAGAGCCAGGAAACTCAAAGAAGCTATTGGAGGACTAATCAGAAAGTCTTTGGAGCAAGAAGAATGTCTTGGAGGAAGCTTGATACTTCAAGATACACTTATCACCATCCAAGCCATCTTACCATCAAGCTGAGTATCATCTAGGCTAGCAAGCTATGTGTGCTCTTTTCCTATCATTGTTTTTGTCCCATTGGGTTTTGCAATGATAGGTTTTTAACGAGGCCATAGTCTTGCTATTATATCACCTAGTTGATACTCTCGGACCAACCCACATGAAAAACCTTATGTTATCTTTTATTTCTAAGTACTTATGTCTTTTATTTTCGAAAACTCTATCTAAGTTATGTCTTTGTTTCTACATTAATTGGAGGAGCCTGTTCCTTTAATTTCGAAATGCTTGGAGCCTGTTCCAAGCCTTTCACTATATATATGTGTGTGACGGCAACCCTAGCATCTATCAAGTTTTATTTCACTTAAACCTTTGTGTTTTCTTCTCCCTTGCTTTCACGAGTTAAGAGAGTGTCTGGTGTGTAATATCCAGTCTGTTGGTGTGTAATATCCAACGCACAAGGGCTTTAGAAAGGTGTGTCATATCCGATCTAAGCCTAGGAGTATCAAGGAGCCTTTCCGCAGCCTCTTGTGTCACCATTCGATCCACAGCCTTGATAAACTTGAGTCTTTGATTCGTTTATGCAAGGATCTATCCAAACCATCCAGAGAAGAGTCCTAGGATCTCATTAAGTGGTATCAGAGCAACTCTGGAAGGGGAGTTTCGATTTCTCTTTTGCTTGTTCATAAGATCTACTCTTTGTCGTTTCACTTGATCTTTCGGCTCTTGTGTGTTGATTTTCACTTGATCTGTTTGTTTTCATTATCAGGATTGTTAGATCTGATTGTTTCATATCTCATATTTCTAGATCTGAGAATTTCGATCAAATTTTAAACAAAAACCTTTCACATTCTTGTCGATTACGTTATCGGTTTGCTTGATCCGAAAGTTTCTTGTGTTTGTGTGACTCGATCTGTTGTTAGAATCATAGATCAGGATTTGTTAATCTCATTTCATCATCCGTTGAATCTGATCTGTGATTGTTTCCTTTTAGTGAGTGATAAAGAATTCAAATCGTTGCGTGTTGTTCAAGTATTGATTGCCGCCTTGTTTAAATCTTTCTGTTGCCTTATTTGAATCCTTGTTGTGTGTCGATTCCTTTGAACTACTTACTGGTTCAAGTCTTGTGTCTGTTAGGAAGCAATGGGATCTGAGGAGGACGATGAAACTTTTTATGAGAAGGAACAAAATGTTACAAGAAGCAATCACCAAACAAGTAATGGATGCGATGGTGAAGTTGCTGGAAGAGAAGTATGATCAGAGACCAAATGATGGGCAAGGACAAGCATCTGGCCAGAGACGTGAGCAAAGAAGAAACAGACAAGGTCAGCGTGAGCATGCTGGATCAGAAGAAACTGATAACTTCTATGAGAGAAGTAGCCATAGTTCCGGTTCGAGACATAGCAGTACAGAGTGATTCATCCTGGTTTGATTGGAACGACGAAGAGGCTGTCCTATTCCCAAACTGGGAAACTGGAATCACCTGATTTGAAAGTGAGATAACTCATTCATCCCAACTCCTATGAGATTAATTCAACTTCCTGGTGATTCTCCACCACTTTATGTATCCAAATCAAGCTTCTTACAAAATGATTCATCCTTATGATTTTTAAAGAGATCTCTATTCTTGTAGTATGTGTGTGTTTATAAGCTTCAATGAAGAATGATTAGAGTTTGTTCTAGGTGATATAGAGAAAGAGATTGGTGAGAGTGTTTATGAGTGTATGAGAGACTTAAGAACAGAGATTAAGAGACTTAAGAGACTAGAGAGAATAAGAGACTGAAGATTAGTGTTTCAGATTAGAGAAAGAGAGGGGAAACCCCCTTACTCACTTAAGGGTTACAAAAACGTCCACACATAGCCTTTATATAGGCTTTACAAGTTTGCAATCGTAAACCCTTAATCTAATGGTTAAAAATGACTTGAGAATGAATGGCTAGGATGTAGTCTTGGATCTGGTCTTCACAATCTTGGTGATGGTCTCTCATTGGCTAAAGGAATCTGGTAAGAGAAGCTTGGATGGTTCAGATTGCCCATGTTTGAAATGGATGGATAAGATGGAGCCTTGTGTGTTCCATGGTCAAAAGGTGCTTTACCTTTTGACCAGCTACTTTCCAGCTAGCAACAGGTCAAGCCCAGCTCCTCTCTTATCCATTCCCAACAGTCACAAGCTCAGATAACTCCTCCTTGCTCCCTAAGTTTGCACATCTCCATTTCGGGTCAATCCGGGTAAAGTGGTACGGCCTGCTCATCCGTACGGTTGATGGTACGGACCTGATGTCCGTACCTCGCCCTATATTTGCACAACCTCACCAAGCTTCTTCAATAGATGAACCAGATCATGTTTTGGGTCGCCCTAACTTTGCACGGTCCGTTCGTACCGTCTGAACCTCGGGACGCCCTATCTTTGCACCATCACCCAACTATCTCCAAATGGTGTCTAAGTCCCTCCTAGACTTAAACACTATCTTTGTACAGCCTTCATGACTCTTCTAGACTCCTCTAAACCCTCATGAAGCCTTGATAGACAATCTCTTAAGATCTTGTCCCTATCTTTGCACCAGACCCAAACTCCTCCATACTTCTCCTTTGGCTCCATTTCACTCTTCAAGTCAACACTCCCCCTCAAGCTTGACTTTAGGAGATCCTAAGCCAAGCTTGGAACTCTGAAGAGTCTCCCTCATTAAAAACCTTACAAGGAAAACCCATTGGGACAAAACCTTGCAAGGGAAAAAGAGTAGAGCTCTCCAAAGCCTAGGGATTGGCCAGTGAGCTCTTGTACCTTAGAACCAATGTGGTTGGACACAAGAAGCTCTGGATCACGGCCTAATAGGTGCAGCAACTCTTCACAGCTTTGCCTACACTTCACACTTCAGCTTCACCTCTTCATGGAACCAGTTTGAAGTCTCCCCCTCTCAACTGACTTCACAGCCATCGTAGAGAAGCTAGGACACGACCAGATCATCTTCAAAACACCAGTGAGGCTGATCAATCACTTCACACACGGCTTGCCTTCTTCATCGACCAGGTTTGGAATCTCCCCCTCTCAACAGACTTCACAGCCTATTTAGAGAAGCTAAGAGATGACCCGAAACTGTTTAATGAGGCATCAAGCAATGGTACCTGATACATTATCCCAAAGGTGCATCAGTACCTATCAAAAACAAGAAAATGAATATCCTGCATCACACTTGATGCACACAATCTCACAATCATAATCATTTTAAGTATCTTTTCAAGCACAAGCAATGAATAAGATGAATGACAAAGATTGAAAAGAGTTTTAAAAGTCTAGGGAACTTCCTTTGTGTTTTTGTGAGTTTCCTAACTCGGCCAATGCACCATCTTCATGGCATCATCAACTTCTTGGAAAGGCAGAATGGTTTCATCAGCTTCTCCTCAATCACCTCTCATTGAAGCCGCATTGATGGAGAGCCTTCTTCCTCAATCGCCAAGACTGCTCTGAACAGCCTCTTGCCTAGACACGCCACTGAACTTGGTCCGGTTGATGATCCTTGTAGAAGCCTTTGCAAAGACTTGTTACTGACCATGGATCATATGCATTAAGACTCCCCCTCAAGCTTAGAACCAAGACTATAAGGAGCTAAGCTTGTGATGATCCTATGCATCTCCATGGTCTAATATAACTATCATCTTTTATGATAGCTTTCTTCTTGTGAGTTTTCTCTCTTCCTTAACCAGGAATTAGGGTGTTTGAATCACCATAGAGAGTCTCACAAGACACATCTCTCATTGTATAATGACCCATGCTACACTTCCTGTAGACTAAGGACTAGATATGTGCAATGGTATTATGCAATGGCCATCTCTCATTGCTTAATCAATCACACTACACTTCCTGTAGATTATGGACTAACATGTCCAAGTGATGATATGTAATGGCACAAGACCTTTGTCTCTACATTCTTGGTTGATGGCGAGTTACATGTATCACTTCCCTTGTGTACCTAACACCACCACAACTCAATGCAAGATCAGATCATCCCATTGGGATCAAACCAAGATCATCCATCCTGTTTGATCACCAATGCCACAATAATATATGATACTTGAAACAAGCTAGACAATCAAAACAAGAATATGCAAAGACAATGTATGCTTTCAACAATATACTGATCTTTTTAGGTTCAATTCAGTTTTTTTTTTTAAATGCAACAATAGATGAATGCATTAGGTTACACACTAACTATATGAATGAAACAGATTCAATCCAAATGAACACAAGACTAGATGATACTTTATGCAATCAAGGCAACAAGCATGACTCAATTCATGCTTATGCTTACTAGATTTATAAAGGCCAATGATTCAAGTAGCTTAGACATACTTCTAAATCCTACAAGACATTAGATGCTAACAAGCAGATTTTAATTTCTCTAAATGCAATGCAAGCTTATACATTTGCAATTTAGGCTCATTTTTAAATGCATTACTACATGAATGCACAATCTTAAAGCATTAGCTATATGAATGCAACAGGTTCAATCCATGAGTAATATTAAAGCTCTGCACAACAGTTTCAATCAGAACCAATGATGCAAGCAACTTAGACAATTTCTAATTGATGCAAGACTTTCATTGATGGATTAAACCTAGGCAATGGCATCAGATAACACTAGGATTGAACTTAGACAGTATGAGATATGCTTATGTATGCAAAAATAACTTATCAATCATGATGCAAGCAGCAGAGACATTCTACTCAATTCTACAACACATTCATGATGATTCAAGCTATGACAACACCCAAGACAATGCAATAAACAGAACATGAGATTCTGGGACTCTAGACATTACTTACTATCAATAAGACAATGCAGCAGCAAAACAATTTCAGTGCAATTAGCCTAGACATTCTACTTAGAAGCTATAAACTCTTAATGGAATTAGGGAAAGCACATAGTATAATCAGGAGATAAACCTATCAAGATAAATGAGATTAGGTTTACTCCCTTGTTTAAGATGATGAGGAGTGGTTCTCAAAGTTACCACTTGAATCCTCACTTCTTCTTCTTCTTTTATTGCAATCACCCTTCTGAATTCACCACCATGATGGAATGCTTGTGGATGCTTCAGCTACTTCTTCAATCACCTCACAATAGAAGCCGCCTTGATAGAGTAGCCTTCTTCTTCACACAGCCAAGAGTGCTCTGTCTTAGTTTGAGCACCCTCTTGAATAGGCACGCCACTGCCTAGACCCGGTTGGCTTCTTCTTCAGTTACTTGCAGTGGTAAGAGGAAGACCAGTGAGCTTCAAGTGGGTTTTACAACCATCTGCGCTTCACCCTTCTTGTAATAACTCTCCATTGCACACACAATGGGCACCATTCTTTCTCTTTCAACTCGGATTTGATGATGAACTAGGAACACCGTTTGTTAACCTGAAACATCACTCAAACTCTAGCAAAGATAAGACACAATTGCATTGGGATCAATCCTTGACTTCATCAAGTTTGATCACCAATGTCTCAAGCTTTATAACATTAGATAGAATCAAGACACTGTCAAGTTCTTATCTATGCAAGCAACCATTCTCTAAATACTAATCAAGACCTTATCAGATTCAAGTCAAAGTATTTAGGCAATTTTAACCACTCCTTATTATGCAACTTAGACTTTTAATCTAAATGCAACAATACAAGGCAGTATGCATTAATCTTAATCAGTTTCTACTCATGACAGCAAGTATGATTAGATAATATAATCTATCATCTTAACAATACAAGTTTCACTTAGAACTGACATTAAGCATTTAACCATTTTCAATAGTATTGATGTCAAAAACTTGATTAATAAATCATCAAGTTTGATACCCAATATCACAAGCAATGCAACAGATAGACACAAGGCATTATCAAGTTCAATTCTTTGCAAGCTAACTCTCTAAGTACATGCAAGATCCTACCAGATTCAAGACAAGTTACTTAGGCAATTTTAAAGCTTCTTTACTCAGCACTTTAGACATGAATCTAATGCTTCAATGTAAGACAGCCACAAGACTATATGCAACAGCTTTAAATTCAGTTTCAATCCATGTATGCAAGCAGATTCAATTAATCACACTAAGCATCACTATGAACTGGAGCTAAGCATATTAATCACATTCAGTCACCAAACAAAGCTCTTAAAGTATCCTGGGACAGATCTTAAACATTTTAATTTATCAATCTTTAACAATCCTCAGGTTTTCAATCACACCACACATTATAACCAGTCAACAACACAAGCTTATTATCAAGAGGGTTTTAAAATCGCTTACACAAGGAACCAGGTTGGTTCCTTAAACCTCCAAGGAGACTGGCCATGGCTTTTGTTGAATCTGAGAGTCTGGATAGTCACCCACATCCTACTCCTTCAGTTCATTGCCACCTTCTTGTTTCTCCAACTCAAAAACTCCTCCTTTCTTCAAGTCTTCTAGGCGCCATCATCTTGACAGCTTTCATGATGAACCGGGTGAAGAAAGCTCTTGGAGGAGGCGCCTTGGATGAGGTTCGTGAGTCCTCTCCATACACTTCTGCTTCCAATGAGTCTCTCCATCAGTATAGACAGGAGAAAGGATGAGAGACACGCCCTTCAGTCTTCTTCTCATGGAGAAACTGAACTCGGATGGGAATGTCTTCAAGGATTGGATTTGAGCTGAGGGTAGAGCTTGTGTTGTGCGGAAGCTACAGCTCAGGTTCTGATGAACCTGGCTCTGATACCATATGATTTTTAAAGAGATCTCTACTCTTGTAGTATGTGTGTGTTTATAAGCTTCAATGAAGAATGATTAGAGTTTGTTCTAGGTGATATAGAGAAAGAGATTGGTGAGAGTGTTTATGAGTGTATGAGAGACTTAAGAACAGAGATTAAGAGACTTAAGAGACTAGAGAGAATAAGAGACTGAAGATTAGTGTTTCAGATTAGAGAAGGAGAGGGGAAACCCCCTTGTTGAGATGAGGAGTGATATGATCATGGACCAGCCAGCTGATGGAGATAGAGATGGAGAGTTTAGAGATGAACCAGCTGAAGAAGATGAGGTCTTAACCATTCCTAAAGGTCCCATAACTCGAGCCAGAGCTAGGAAACTCAAAGAAGCTATTGGAGGACTAATCAGGAAGTCCTTGGAGAAAGAAGAATGTCTTGGAGGAAGCTTGATACTTCAAGATACACTTATCACCATTCAAGCAATCTTACCATCAAGCTGAGTATCATCTAGGCTAGCAAGTTATGTGTGCTCTTTTCCTATCATTGTTTTTGTCCCATTGGGTTTTGCAATGATAGGTTTTTAACGAGGCCATAGTCTTGCTATCTTATCACCTAGTTGATACTCTCGGACCAAGCCACATGAAGAACCTTATGTTATCTTTTATTTCTAAGTACTTATGTCTTTTATTTTCGAAAACTCTATCTAAGTTATGCCTTTGTTTCTACATTAATTGGAGGAGCCTGTTCCTTTAATTTCGAAATGCTTGGAGCCTGTTCCAAGCCTTTCACTATATATATGTGTGTGACGGCAACCCTAGCATCTATCAAGTTTTCTTTCACTTAAACCTTTGTGTTTTCTTCTCCCTTGCTTTCACGAGTTAAGAGAGTGTCTGGTGTGTAGTATCCAGTCTGTTGGTGTGTAATATCCAACGCCCAAGGGCTTTAGAAAGGTGTGTCATATCCGATCTAAGCCTAGGATTATCAAGGAGCCTTTCCGCAGCCTCTTGTGTCACAATTCGATCCACAGCCTTGATAAACTTGAGTCTTTGATTCGTTTATGCAAGGATCTATCCAAACCATCCAGAGAAGGGTCCTAGGATCTCATTAAGTGGTATCAGAGCACTCTGGAAGGGGAGTTTCGATTTCTCTTTTGTTTGTTCATAAGATCTACTCTTTATCGTTTCATATCTTTGATCATTCGGTTCTTGTGTGTTTATTCTCACTTGATCTGTTTGTTTCATTATCAGGATTGTTAGATCTGATTGTTTCGTGTATCATATTGCTAGATCTAAGAATTTCGATCAAGTTTAAAATAAAAACCTTTCACATTCTTGTCGATTACGTTATCGTTTTGCTTGATCCAAAAGTTTCTTGTGCTTGTGTGACTCGATCTGTTGTTAGAATCATAGATCAGGAGTTGTTAATCTCATTTCATCATCCGTTGAATCCGATCTGTGATTGTACCCATTTAGTGAGAGAACAAGAATTCAAATCGTTGCGTGTTGTTCAAGTATTGATTGCCGCCTTGTTTAAATCTCTCTGTTTCCTTAATTGAATCCTTGTTGTGTGTCAATTCCTTTGAACTACTTACTGGTTCGAATCTTGTATCTGTCAGGAAGCAATGGGATCTGAGGAGGACGATGAAACTTTTATGAGAAGGAACAAAATGTTACAAGAAGCAATCACCAAACAAGTAATGGACGCGATGGTGAAGTTGCTGGAAGAGAAGTATGATCAGAGACCAAATGATGGGCAAGGACAAGCATCTGGCCAGAGACGTGAGCAAAGAAGAAACAGACAAGGTCAGCGTGAGCATGCTGGATCAGAAGAAACTGATAACTTCTATGAGAGAAGTAGCCATAGCTCCGGTTCGAGACATAGCAGTAGGAGATCTCGACATGATCATGAGGGCCGAAGGCATAGACGCAATGAGCTATCAGGATTGAAGCTTAAGATCCCTCCTTTCCATGGTAAAGCTGATCCAGATGCCTATCTTGAGTGGGAGAAGAAGATCGAACTCGTTTTCAACTGTCAGCATTACTCAGAGACTAAGAAGATTCAAGTAGCTGCTACCGAGTTCAATGATTATGCATTGAGCTGGTGGGATCAGTTGGTTACAAACAAAAGGCGCAATGGTGAATTCCCCATTGAAACATGGGCAGAGATGAAAGCTGTGATGCGCAAGAGGTTTGTACCAAGTCATTATCACCGTGATCTTCATCAAAAGTTGAGACTGCTCACACAAGGAACAAAGTCTGTAGAGGAATACTTTCAAGAGATGGAATTGCTTATGCTAAGAGCTTGTGTATCTGAGGACAGTGAAGCTACTATGGCACGTTTTCTTGGTGGACTCAACCGTGAGATACAAGATAGAGTGGAGATGCAACACTACTTGGAGATAGAGGAGATGCTACACAAAGCTATCTTGGTGGAGCAGCAAGTTAAGAGAAGAAGTTATGCGCGTGGCAGCTATGGTTCCAGTAGATACCAGACCTCTAAAGAAGATAAACCAAGCTATCAAAAGGAGAGCAAGCCACAGCCAAAAGAAGAATCTAAGTCTAGTAGCATCTACAGCAAGGATAAGGGTAAAGTGGAAGCTACAAGCTCGCGTGCAAGAGATGTAAAGTGTTTTAAGTGCCAAGGGCGTGGGCACTATGCTAATGAGTGTACTAACAAGAGAGTTATGATTCTTCTGGAGAATGGAGAGTTTGAATCTGAAGATGAGAAACTAAGGACTGATCAAGAACTATCAGAAGCTGAGTATGAGGAGGAACCAGTTCAAGGTAGACTGTTGGTTGCAAGAAGAACTCTCAGTTTGCAAAACAAAACTGAGGAGCAAGAACAAAGAGAGAACTTGTTCTACACACGTTGTCTGGTGCAAGGAAAGGTCTGCAGCCTGATCATCGACGGTGGAAGCTGTGTTAATGTTGCTAGTGAGACAATGGTGAAGAAGCTTGGTTTGAAAGCTCAAAAGCATCCTAAACCTTACCGGCTGCAGTGGCTTAATGAAGAGGGCGAGATGAGGGTATCTACTCAGGTTTCTATACCCTTGTCCATTGGGAGGTATGAAGATGACATTCTCTGTGATGTGATACCCATGGAAGCCAGCCACATACTACTGGGAAGGCCTTGGCAGTTTGATAGGCGTGTCATCCATGATGGCTTCACCAACAAACATTCTTTTGAGTTCAACGGCAAGCGAACTGTCTTGGTACCTCTAACTCCTAAAGAAGTGCATGAAGATCAGCTTCAACTTCAGAAAAAGAAAGAGATTGATCTCAAACCAGATAAGCAACACAACTTTTATGCTAAAGCTAGTGAAATCAAAAGATCTCTTTATTCTCATCAATCGGTTCTCTTATTTATTTTTAAAGAATCTCTTTTGTCTCTAACCAATTGTACACCGGTGTATCCGAGTGAGATGTCAGCTCTTTTACAGGAATACCAGGATGTATTTCCAGAAGATAATCCCATTGGTTTGCCACCTATTCGTGGGATTGAGCATCAGATTGATTTTGTACCAGGAGCTACTCTTCCCAACAGACCAGCATACAGGACTAACCCGGTGGAAACCAAGGAGCTACAAAGACAGGTTGAGGAACTAATGGAGAAAGGCCATATCCGTGAGAGTATGAGCCCATGTGCTGTGCCTGTGCTCCTTGTGCCTAAGAAAGATGGGAGCTGGCGCATGTGTGTTGATTGTAGAGCAATCAACAATATAACAGTGAAGTATCGCCACCCTATTCCTAGATTAGATGATATGCTTGATGAATTGCATGGTTCTAGTGTCTTTTCTAAGATAGATTTGAAGAGTGGATATCATCAAATAAGAATGAAAGAGGGAGATGAGTGGAAAACAGCCTTTAAGACTAAGCATGGGTTGTATGAGTGGTTAGTCATGCCTTTTGGATTAACCAATGCTCCTAGCACTTTTATGAGATTGATGAACCATGTGCTTAGATCTTTCATAGGCTTGTTTGTGGTAGTATACTTTGATGATATCCTTGTTTACAGTAAGAACCTAGAAGAGCATATAGATCATCTTAAGTCTGTTCTTGATGTGTTGAGAAAAGAAAAACTGTTTGCTAATCTTAAGAAATGCACTTTTTGTACGGATAACTTGGTCTTCCTAGGCTTTGTTGTGAGTGCAGATGGAGTAAAGGTGGATCAGGAGAAGGTGAGAGCAATTCAAGAATGGCCGATTCCTAAAACCATAAGTGAAGTGCGAAGCTTCCATGGACTAGCTGGCTTCTACCGACGGTTTGTGAAAGACTTTAGCACCATAGCAGCTCCATTGACTGAGGTGATCAAGAAAGAAGTTGGATTCAAATGGGGAGAAGCACAAGAACTTGCCTTTCAATGCCTAAAAGAGAAGCTTACTAATGCCCCTCTTCTTATACTTCCTGATTTCAATAAAACTTTTGAAATTGAATGTGATGCTTCAGGAATTGGAATTGGTGCTGTTCTTATGCAGGAGAAGAGACCCATAGCATATTTCAGTGAGAAACTTGGAGGAGCAACTCTCAACTATGCCACTTATGACAAGGAACTCTATGCTTTGGTGAGGGCTTTGCAGACATGGCAGCATTACCTATGGCCCAAGGAGTTTGTCATTCACACTGATCATGAGTCTCTCAAGTACCTTAAAGGCCAGAACAAACTCAGCAAGAGGCACACCAGATGGGTAGAATTCATTGAAACCTTTCCGTATGTGATCAAGTACAAACAAGGTAAGGAAAATATAGTTGCTGATGCACTCTCCAGAAGGGAATCACATGGAGGGAGTCTCATGGGTCACTTTGGTATTGCAAAGACTCTTAAAACCTTGCAGGATCATTTCTTTTGGCCTCGGATGAAAAGTGATGTGGAGAAACTATGTGAGAGATGTGCAACTTGCAAGCAAGCTAAGTCTAAGGTTCAGTCTCACGGTTTGTATACTCCTCTCCCTATTCCTTATCATCCTTGGAATGACATATCTATGGATTTCATTGTCGGATTGCCTAGAACTAGGACTGGGAAGGATTCTATCTTTGTTGTTGTTGACAGGTTCTCAAAAATGGCACATTTTATAGCATGTCACAAAACTGATGATGCATTCATGTAGCTAATCTGTTCTTTAAGGAGATTGTGCGTTTACATGGCATGCCTAGGACCATAGTTTCTGATAGAGATACTAAGTTTCTTAGTTATTTTTGGAAAACTCTTTGGTCTAAGCTAGGCACTAAGTTGTTGTTCTCCACTACTTGTCATCCGCAAACTGATGGACAGACTGAAGTAGTTAATAGAACTCTAGGAACACTCTTGCGTGCATTCATTAAAAAGAATCTGAAATCTTGGGAAGACTATCTGCCACATTGTGAATTTGCATATAATCATGCTGTGCATTCTGCTTCTAAGTTTTCACCCTTTGAAATTGTTTATGGGTTCAATCCCACCTCTCCTTTGGATTTAATTCCTTTACCTGAGTGTGAAAGGGTCAGTTTGGATGGCAAAAAGAAGGCAGAGATGGTGAAACAACTCCACGAGCAAGCTAGGCTCAACATTGAAAACTAAGCAGTATGTCAAGCATGCCAACAAAGGAAGGCGTGAGATGGTCTTTAAAGAGGGTGACAAAGTTTGGGTTCATTTGAGAAAAGAGAGGTTTCCTAATGAGAGGAAGTCAAAGCTTATGCCAAGAATTGATGGACCTTTTGAGATCACAAAGAAGATCAGCAACAATGCCTACAAGATTGATCTCCAAGATGAATCTGATTTGAGGTCAAATCCTTTTCAAGAGGGAGGGGATGATATGATCATGGACCAGCTGAAGAAGATGAGGTCTTAACCATTCCTAAAGGTCCCATAACTCGAGCCAGAGCTAGGAAACTCAAAGAAGCTATTGGAGGACTAATCAGGAAGTCCTTGGAGAAAGAAGAATGTCTTGGAGGAAGCTTGATACTTCAAGATACACTTATCACCATTCAAGCCATCTTACCATCAAGCTGAGTATCATCTAGGCTAGCAAGTTATGTGTGCTCTTTTCCTATCATTGTTTTTGTTCCATTGGGTTTTGCAATGATAGGTTTTTAACGAGGCCATAGTCTTGCTATCTTATCACCTAGTTGATACTCTCGGACCAAGCCACATGAAGAACCTTATGTTATCTTTTATTTCTAAGTACTTATGTCTTTTATTTTCGAAAACTCTATCTAAGTTATGCCTTTGTTTCTACATTAATTGGAGGAGCCTGTTCCTTTAATTTCGAAATGCTTGGAGCCTGTTCCAAGCCTTTCACTATATATATGTGTGTGACGGCAACCCTAGCATCTATCAAGTTTTCTTTCACTTAAACCTTTGTGTTTTCTTCTCCCTTGCTTTCACGAGTTAAGAGAGTGTCTGGTGTGTAGTATCCAGTCTGTTGGTGTGTAATATCCAATGCCCAAGGGCTTTAGAAAGGTGTGTCATATCCGATCTAAGCCTAGGAGTATCAAGGAGCCTTTCCGCAGCCTCTTGTGTCACCATTCGATCCACAGCCTTGATAAACTTGAGTCTTTGATTCGTTTATGCAAGGATCTATCCAAACCATCCAGAGAAGGGTCCTAGGATCTCATTAAGGAGTAGCTATGGAGGGTTGAAGTTACTTGGGTGAAGAAAGTTACCACAGTAAATATTAGTTACTGTGGTAAAAAGGGTTAAAAGGAAGTTACCTTAGTGAAAGGAGTTACTTGGGAGTGAAATGGGTTAAGGGAAACTTACCAGGAAGAGAGGAGTGTGCGCTGAGGTTAAGATAAGGTTGAGGATAAGGTGGAGAGCCTTGACAGGCTGTGACAGGCTGGAAAGGCAAAGCATCTCAGTCCAAGATGCCTCACACACGCCCACTCTCTTATTGGCTGAGTTTGAAATGAGGAGCCTCTTCCTTTGACTACACATGCTTAGAATAGTGATCAAATGGAAACCCTTGTATCTGATCTCTCTATATATATTGTAACCTCATCATTAATAAGATTAAGCAAGTTATGAGTCTCTCTTAGTCTCTCTCTAGTTCTCACTTTAGACTCTTAATCTCATTTCATACTTTAATCTTCTCTAAATCTCTTCTAATCTTTCCTAAATACTCAGATTACTCTAAACATCACTAAAAGTGATATGGTATCATAGCCAGGTTAGTGAGAGCCTGAGGTCGTGTGAGATTCTTTGAAGCCTCAAGGTTGAAGCTTTGAAGAAACTCTTGTGTGTTCTTGTGTGTTTGAGAGTTTCTGGGTACTTTTCAAGTTCAAGACTGGTTGTGGTGTGTCATCTGAAGCTGTGTGGGTTGAAGATCGAGGCTGTGAAGGTTTCTACAAGTCATTCAACTCAAGATAAAGTTTCTGAAGCTTAGAGAGTTCATCAGTCAACATGGAGAATGGGATGAACATGAACATGAAGGTAGCTGTGTGTTTCAAGGGAACCAACTACTTGGTGTGGTCTCGGATGGTGAGAACCACGGTGGGAAGGAAGGGCTGTGGAAGCACATCACCCCCGGAGAAGCTCCAAAACTCATCACTCAAGGAGAGGATGATGGTGAGGCTGCAAGCAAGGCGGAAGAGAAGTGGCATCAAGAGGACATGCTGGTGATGTCTGTGCTTCATGCGTCCCTTGAGCCGGCTATTCTGGATGCATACAGCTACTGTGAGTCTGCTAAAGAGCTGTGGGATACTTTGAAGAAGGTGTATGGCAACACGTCAAACCTAAGCCGAGTGTTTGAAGTGAAGCAAGCCATCAACAACCTTGCACAAGAAGACATGGAGTTCACCAAGCATCTAGGGAGATTCAGGAGTCTCTGGTCCGAGATGGAGATGCTTAGGCCAAGCACAACGGATGCTGATGAGCTTAACAAGAGGAGAGAGCAAGACAAGGTCTTTGGGCTACTCCTCACGCTGAACCCGGCTTACAACGGTCTCATCCAACACCTGCTTAGGGAGGACACTCTACCTGACCTTGAGGATGTGTGTGCGCGGATTCAGAAGGAGCAAGGCTCCATTGGGCTGTTTGCAAAGAAAGGAGACCTTTCCCTTGCAAGTCAAGCAACTCAAGAGGAGGGGAGTGAAGCTCCACAAGCAAACAAGGCTGCTGCGCATGGGAAGTTTGAGGAGAGGAGGTTCAATGGGAACTGTGATCACTGCAAGAAGCATGGCCACAAGAAGAGCCAATGCTGGATCCTTCACCCACACCTCAAGCCGGCAAAGTTCATGAAGGACCGTGAGGCAAGGGCTAATGCATCAGATGGAACGAGTGGAGCTGGTACAAGCAAAGGAAAGGAGATAGATGGGCGTGAAGGAGGTGATGGGAAGTCTCTTGTAGCCTACACTGGAGCACCAAGCAACCGTGGGAACAATGATCAGGAGTATCTAAGGAGATCTGATCTTGATGCCCTCATCAAGCTATTCAAGGAGAATGGTAACACCTTTGGGTACTCTTTTGGTGCTAGGGCTATAGAGAATCATGAGGATCTAACTAGAATTGATAGGATGCATGAGAACTTGATAGACATGGTAAATCAATCTAGGATTGCAAACCTTGCTAGAAATGATCTTGCATTCAAACCATCTAGTATCCTTGCGCATATGGCTAGTAATCATAGCATTAAGCCATTAGTAGTTGACTCTGGTGCATCTCATCATATGATAAGTGATACTAGCTTGATTCAGAACATTGTACCAATGAAGGGAAATGTGATGATAGCTAATGGAGATAGAATACCAATTAGAGGCATAGGAAGTCTTAAACTGTTTAATAAAGAAACTAAAGCCTTTTACATGCCTGAATTCACTTCAAATTTGCTATCTGTTAAGAAATGTGCAACTGATCTCCAATGCAATGTTATATTCAGTCCTAATGATGTGAAGTTTCAGGATATTAAAAGCAGCAAGATGATTGGAAAGAGAGTAACTAAAGGAGAACTATATTGCTTGAAGATCTTGCTCCTGTTTCTAGTTATAGCTGCTCGTTTACTTCTGTTTCTGGTTCTAGTTTAAGTAAAAATGCATTGTGGCATGCTAGATTAGGACACCCTCATAATAAGGCTTTAAAACTGATGTTGCCAGGTGTTTCCTTTGAGAATAATGAGTGTGAAGCTTGCATTTTAGGCAAGCATTGTAGAACTGTCTTTACCAAGTCTACTACTGTTTATGAAAAGTGTTTTGATCTTATTCATTCTGATGTTTGGACTGCACCTTGCTTATCTTGAGAAAACCATAAGTATTATGTAACTTTCATTGATGAAAAATCCAAATACACCTGGTTAACCTTAATTCCAACCAAAGATAGGGTACTTGATGCATTTAAAAACTTTCAATCCTATGTGACTAACCATTACAATGCCAAGATAAAGATTTTCAGGTCAGATAATGGAGGAGAGTACACGGGACAAGCATTCAAGCTACACCTAGCTCAGCATGGAATTCTTCATCAGACAAGCTGTCCCTATACACCACAACAGAATGGTGTGGCTGAGAGGAAGAACATGCATTTGATGGAAGTAGCCAGGTCCATGATGTTTCAATCCAATGTGCCTAAGAAGTTTTGGAGTGATGCTGTTGCTACGGCGTGTTATCTCATCAACAGGACACCAACTCTGATCCTTCAAGGACAATCACCATTTGAGGTACTGAATCAGTACAAGCCTTCTCTCGAGCATATGAAGATCTTTGGGTGTTTGTGTTTTGTGATGGTGCCTGGAGAGATAAGAAACAAGCTAGAAGCTAAGAGTTCAAAGGCAATGTTCATTGGATACTCATCAAGTCAGAAAGGATACAAGTGCTATGATCCTAACACAAGGAGAGTGTTAGTATCTAGAGAAGTGAAGTTTGTTGAAGAGAAAGGATATTATGAGGAACAGATTCAAGAAGACTTGAAGGATCTTACCTCTGATAGAGCTGAAACCTTGAGGATTATCCTAGAAGGGCTTGGAGTCAACATGAATCAAGGACATCAGGGGGGGGGGGGGGGGAAGTACTACTCCAGTCCCGGATCATCAGACTTCCAACCTTGAGCATGAGGGGGGGAATGAAACAAGAACTCCAAACCGTGAAGAGACAAGTAGAGAAGAGAGTTCTGGCTCTCATGATCAAGCTGTGGAATCAAATGATCAAGAAGAAGGTGCTGAAGAGAGTCAGCTAAGGGAAGAGGGAGCTGAAGCAAGTCAGCTAGGAGAAGAAAGATCTGAAACAAGTGTGCTGCCACAAGAAGAAGAACAAGAGATGGCGCAAGAAGGGCCAGTATTGAGAAGAAGTACAAGGGTGAGAAAGGATCCTTCCAGTTGGGTAAACACAAGAGTGTACTACAATGCCCAAGCTGTGAAGCATCCTACTCAGGCCGTGTGTTCTTTTGCTCAATATCCAGAAGCACATTGCGCATTCATGGTAAACTTGGATGAGAATCACATTCCAAAAAGCTATGAAGAGGCAATGGAGGATAAGGAATGGAAAGAATCAGTAGGAGCTGAGGCAGGAGCTATGGTAAAGAATGATACATGGTATGAGAGTGAACTACCAAAAGGGAAGAAAGCTGTGTCTAGTAGATGGATCTTTACAATCAAGTACAAGGCTGATGGGTCGATTGAGAGGAAGAAGACTAGACTAGTAGCAAGAGGGTTCACTCAGACATATGGAGAGGATTACATTGAAACATTTGCACCAGTGGCCAAGCTACACACCATTAGGATTGTTTTAAGCTTGGCTGTGAACCTTGGATGGGGATTGTGGCAAATGGATGTAAAGAATGCATTTCTACAAGGAGAACTTGAGGATGAAGTCTATATGTATCCTCCATCAGGCCTGGAACATCTAGTGAAGAGAGGGAATGTACTGAGGCTAAAGAAAGCTATTTATGGGTTGAAGCAATCACCAAGAGCTTGGTATAACAAGTTGAGCACAACTTTGAACGGCCGAGGCTTCAAGAAGTCAGAGCTGATCACACTCTCTTTACACTCACGACACCCTCAGGTATGGTTGCTCTCCTTGTGTATGTGGATGATATCATTATCACAGGAAGTGATAAGGAAGGTATCAAAGCAACCAAGGAGTTTCTAAAGACTATGTTTGAAATCAAAGACTTGGGAGAAATGAAATACTTCCTTGGAATTGAGATTTGTAGATCCAAGGAAGGTTTGTTCATGTCCCAAAGAAAGTATACACTTGATCTTTTGAAAGATGCAGGTGCTTATGGAGGCAAGACAGCAAGGATGCCAATGGAGGATGGCTACAAAGTACCAAGAGAGGGGGAGATTGAAGACAGCAAGCCATTTCATGATCCTAAACTCTATAGAAAACTTGTTGGCAAATTGATTTATCTTACTATCACAAGACCTGATATATGTTTTGCTGTGAATCAGGTGAGTCAACACATGCAGCTTCCCAAGGAACATCATTGGCGTATGGTGGAGAGGCTGCTGATGTATCTAAATGGCTCGCCGGATCAAGGGGTTTGGATGGGATGCAATGGAAGCTCAGAAGTGGTGGGCTATTGTGATGCTGATTGGGCAGGAGATAGAGCTGACAGAAGATCAACTACCGGCTATTGCACATTCATTGGAGGCAACTTGGTGACTTGGAAGAGCAAGAAGCAGAAGGTGGTGTCATGTTCAAGTGCTGAAGCTGAGTATAGAGCCATGCTGAAGCTCACAAACGAGTTGGTGTGGATCAAAGGCATCTTGAAGCACTTGGAGATTGATCAAGCCACTCCAATGACAATGCATTGTGACAATCAAGCTGCCATTCACATTGCATCCAACTCAGTGTTCCATGAGAGAACCAAGCACATTGAGGTTGATTGCCACAAGGTGAGACAGATGATTGTGCTTGGAGTGATCTTACCTTGCTATACGAGAAGTGAAGATCAGTTGGCTGATGTGTTCACCAAGGCTGCAAGACAAAAGACTATGGAGTCCATTCACATTAGATTGGGACTCATAGATCTTGGGAAGAGAAGGAGCTGATCCCCTTAGCTGTGAGATCTTTACTCTTTTTTCCTCATTAAGGTTTTGTCCCAATGGGTTTTCCTTAGTGAGGTTTTTAATGAGGAAGATCTCATGGCTGTCCAAGCTTAGACTTTCACAAAGCTAAGCTTGAGGGGGAGTGTTGAGATGAGGAGTAGCTATGGAGGGTTGAAGTTACTTGGGTGAAGAAAGTTACCACAGTAAATATTAGTTACTGTGGTAAAAAGGGTTAAAAGGAAGTTACCTTAGTGAAAGGAGTTACTTGGGAGTGAAATGGGTTAAGGGAAACTTACCAGGAAGAGAGGAGTGTGCGCTGAGGTTAAGATAAGGTTGTGGATAAGGTGGAGAGCCTTGACAGGCTGTGACAGGATGGAAAGGCAAAGCATCTCAGTCCAAGATGCCTCACACACGCCCACTCTCTTATTGGCTGAGTTTGAAATGAGGAGCCTCTTCCTTTGACTACACATGCTTAGAATAGTGATCAAATGGAAACCCTTGTATCTGATCTCTCTATATATATTGTAACCTCATCATTAATAAGATTAAGCAAGTTATGAGTCTCTCTTAGTCTCTCTCTAGTTCTCACTTTAGACTCTTAATCTCATTTCATACTTTAATCTTCTCTAAATCTCTTCTAATCTTTTCTAAATACTCAGATTACTCTAAACATCACTAAAAGTGATACCCCTTACTCACTTAAGGGTTACAAAAACGTCCACACATAGCCTTTATATAGGCTTTACAAGTTTGCAATCATAAACCCTTAATCTAATGGTTAAAAATGACTTGAGAATGAATGGCTAGGATGTAATCTTGGATCTGGTCTTCACAATCTTGGTGATGGTCTCTCATTGGCTAAAGGAATCTGGTAAGAGAAGCTTGGATGGTTCAGATTGCCCATGTTTGAAATGGATGGATAAGATGGAGCCTTGTGTGTTCCATGGTCAAAAGGTGCTTTACCTTTTGACCAGCTACTTTCCAGCTAGCAACAGGTCACGCCCAGCTCCTCTCTTATCCATTCCCAACAATCCTGGTTTGATTGGAACGACGAAAAAACTGTCTTATTCCCAAACTGGGAAAATGGAATCACCTGATTTGAAAGTGGGATAACTCATTCATCCCAATTCCTATGAGATTTATTCAACTTCCTGGTGATTCTCCAACACTTTATGTATCCAAATCAAGCTTCTTACAGAGTGATTCATCATGGTTTGATTGGAACGACGAAGAAGCTGTCCTATTCCCAAACTGGGAAACTGGAATCACCTGATTAGAAAGTGGGATAACTTCTTCATCCCAACTCCTATGAGATTAATTCAACTTCCTGGTGATTCTCCACCACTTTATGATTCCAAATCAAGCTTCTTACAAAGTGATTCATCCTGGTGTTATTGGAGCGACGAAGAAGCTGTCCTATTCCCAAACAGGGAAACTGGAATCACCTGATTAGAAAGTGGGATAACTTGAGATTTATTCAACTTCCTGGTGATTCTCCAACACTTTATGTATCCAAATCAAGCTTCTTACAAAGTGATTCATCCTGGTTTGATTTGAACGACGAAGAAGCTGTCCTATTCCCAAACTGGGAAACTGGACTCACCTGATTAGAAAGTGGGATAACTTCTTCATCCCAACTCCTATGAGATTTATTCAACTTCCTGGTGATTCTCCAACACTTTATGTATCCAAATCAAGCTTCTTACAGAGTGATTCATCCTGGTTTGATTGGAACGACGAAGAAGCTGTCCTATTCCCAGACTGGAAAACTGGAATCACCTGATTAGAAAGTGGGATAACTTCTTCATCCCAACTCCTATGAGATTAATTCAACTTCCTGGTGATTCTCCACCACTTTATGATTCCAAATGAAGCTTCTTCCAAAGTGATTCATCCTGGTGTTATTGGAACGACGAAGAAGCTGTCCTATTCCCAAACAGGGAAACTGGAATCACCTGATTAGAAAGTGGGATAACTTCTTCATCCCAACTCCTATGAGATTTATTCAACTTCCTGGTGATTCTCCAACACTTTATGTTTCCAAATCAAGCTTCTTACAAAGTGATTCATCCTGGTTTGATTGGAACGCCGAAGAAGCTGTTCTATTCCCAAACTGGGAAACTGGAATCACCTGATTAGAAAGTGGGATAACTTCTTCATCCCAAATCCTATGAGATTAATTCAACTTCCTGGTGATTCTCCATCAATTTATGTATCCAAATAAAGCTTCTTACAAAGTGATTCATCCTGGTTTTATTGGAACGACGAAGAAGCCGTCCTATTCCCAAACTGGGAAACTGGAATCACCTGATTAGAAAGTGGGATGACTTCTTCATCCCAACTCCTATGAGATGACTTCTTCATCCCAACTTCTTCATCCCAACTCCTATGAGATTTATTCAACTTCCTGGTGATTCTCCAACACTTTATGTATCCAAATCAAGCTTCTTACAAAGTGATTCATCCTGGTTTGATTGGAACGCCGAAGAAGCTGTCATATTCCAAAACTGGGAAACTGGAATCACCTGATTAGAAAGTGGGATAACTTCTTCATCCCAACTCCTATGAGAGTAATTCAACTTCCTAGTGATTCTCCACCACTTTATGTATCCAAATCAAGCTTCTTACAAAGTGATTCATCTTGGTTTGATTGGAACGACGAAGAAGCTGTCCTATTCCCAAACTGGGAAACTGGAATCACCTGATTAGAAAGAGGGATAACTTCATCATCCTAACTCCTATGAGATTTATTCAACTTCCTGGTGTTTCTCCACCATTTTATGTATCCAAATCAAGCTTCTTACAAAGTGATTCATCCTGGTTTGATTAGAACGACGAAGAAGCTGTCCTATTCCCAAACTGGGAAACTGGAATCACCTGATTAGAAAGTGGGATAACTTCTTCATCCCAACTCCTATGAGATTTATTCAACTTCCTGGTGATTCTCCAACAATTTATGTATCCAAATCAAGCTTCTTACAAAGTGATTCATCCTGGTTTGATTGGAACGACGAAGAAGCTGTCCTATTCCCAAACTGGGAAACTGGAATCACCTGATTAGAAAGTGGGATAACTTCTTCATCCCAAATCCTATGAGATTAATTCAACTTCCTGGTGATTCTCCACCACTTTATGTATCCAAATCAAGCTTCTTACAAAGTGATTCATCCTGGTTTGATTGGAACGACGAAGAAGCTGTCCTATTCCCAAACTGGGAAACTGGAATCACCTGATTAGAAAGTGGGATAACTTCTTCATCCCAACTCCTATGAGATTTATTCAACTTCCTGGTGTTTCTCCACCATTTTATGTATCCAAATCAAGCTTCTTACAAAGTGATTCATCCTGGTTTGATTGGAACGACGAAGAAGCTGCATATTCCCAAACTGGGAAACTGGAATCACCTGATTAGAAAGTGGGATAACTTCTTCATCCCAACTCCTATGAGATTTATTCAACTTCCTGGTGATTCTCCAACACTTTATGTATCCAAATCAAGCTTCTTACAGAGTGATTCATCCTGGTTTGATTGGAACGACGAAGAAGCTGTCCTATTCCCAAACTGGGAAACTGGAATCACCTGATTAGAAAGTGGGATAACTCTTCATCCCAACTCCTATGAGATTTATTCAACTTCCTGGTGATTCTCCAACACTTTATGTATCCAAATCAAGCTTCTTACAAAGTGATTCATCCTGGTTTGATTGGAACGACGAAGAAGCTGTCCTATTCCCAAACTGGGAAACTGGAATCACCTGATTTGAAAGTGGGATAACTCATTCATCCCAACTCCTATGAGATTTATTCAACTTCCTGGTGATTTTCCAACACTTTATGTATCCAAATCAAGCTTCTTACAAAGTGATTCATCCTGGTTTGATTGGAACGACGAAGAAGCTGTCCTATTCCCAAACTGGGAAACTGGAATCACCTGATTAGAAAGTGGGATAACTTCTTCATCCCAACTCCTATGAGATTAATTCAACTTCCTGGTGATTCTCCACAACTTTATGATTCCAAATCAAGCTTCTTACAAAGTGATTCATCCTGGTGTTATTGGAACGACGAAAAAGCTGTCCTATTCCCAAACTGGGAAACTGGAATCACCTGATTAGAAAGTGGGATAACTTGAGATTTATTCAACTTCCTGGTGATTCTCCAACACATTATGTATCCAAATCAAGCTTCTTACAAAGTGATTCATCCTGGTTTGATTGGAACGACGAAGAAGCTGTCCTATTCCCAAACTGGGAAACTGGAATCACCTGATTAGAAAGTGGGATAACTTCTTCATCCCAACTCCTATGAGATTTATTCAACTTCCTGGTGATTCTCCAACACTTTATGTATCCAAATCAAGCTTCTTACAAAGTGATTCATCCTGGTTTGATTGGAACGACGAAGAAGCTGTCCTATTCCCAAACTGGGAAACTGGAATCACCTGATTAGAAAGTGGGATAACTTCTTCATCCCAACTCCTATGAGATTAATTCAACTTCCTGGTGATTCTCCACCACTTTATGATCCAAATCAAGCTTCTTACAAAGTGATTCATCCTGGTGTTATTGGAACGACGAAGAAGCTGTCCTATTCCCAAACTGGGAAACTGGAATCACCTGATTAGAAAGTGGGATAACTTCTTCATCCCAACTCCTATGAGATTTATTCAACTTCCTGGTGATTCTCCAACACTTTATGTATCCAAATCAAGCTTCTTACAAAGTGATTCATCCTGGTTTGATTGGAACGACGAAGAAGCTGTTCTATTCCCAAACTGGGAAACTGGAATCACCTGATTAGAAAGTGGGATAACTTCTTCATCCCAACTCCTATGAGATTAATTCAACTTCCTGGTGATTCTCCACCAATTTATGTATCCAAATCAAGCTTCTTACAAAGTGATTCATCCTGGTTTGATTGGAACGACGAAGAAGCCGTCCTATTCCCAAACTGGGAAACTGGAATCACCTGATTAGAAAGTGGGATAACTTCTTCATCCCAACTCCTATGAGATTTATTCAACTTCCTGGTGATTCTCCAACACTTTATGTATCCAAATCAAGCTTCTTACAAAGTGATTCATCCTGGTTTGATTGGAACGACGAAGAAGCTGTCATATTCCAAAACTGGGAAACTGGAATCACCTGATTAGAAAGTGGGATAACTTCTTCATCCCAACTCCTATGAGATTAATTCAACTTCCTGGTGATTCTCCACCACTTTATGTATCCAAATCAAGCTTCTTACAAAGTGATTCATCCTGGTTTGATTGGAACGACGAAGAAGCTGTCCTATTCCCAAACTGGGAAACTGAAATCACCTGATTAGAAAGTGGGATAACTTCTTCATCCCAACTCCTATGAGATTTATTCAACTTCCTGGTTTTCTCCACCATTTTATGTATCCAAATCAAGCTTCTTACAAAGTGATTCATCCTGGTTTGATTGGAACGCCGAAGAAGCTGTCCTATTCCCAAACTGGGAAACTGGAATCACCTGATTAGAAAGTGGGATAACTACTTCATCCCAACTCCTATGAGATTTATTCAACTTCCTGGTGATTCTCCAACACTTTATGTATCCAAATCAAGTTTCTTACAAAGTGATTCATCCTGGTTTGATTGGAACGACGAAGAAGCTGTCCTATTCCCAAACTGGGAAACTGGAATCACCTGATTAGAAAGTGGGATAACTTCTTCATCCCAACTCCTATGAGATTTATTCAACTTCCTGGTGATTCTCCACCACTTTATGTATCCAAATCAAGCTTCTTACAAAGTGATTCATCCTGGTTTGATTGGAACGACGAAGAAGCTGTCCTATTCCCAAACTGGGAAACTGGAATCACCTGATTAGAAAGTGGGATAACTTCTTCATCCTAACTCCTATGAGATTTATTAAACTTCCGGGTGTTTCTCCACCATTTTATGTATCCAAATCAAGCTTTTTACAAAGTGATTCATCCTGGTTTGATTGGAACGCGACGAAGAAGCTGTCCTATTCCCAAACTGGGAAACTGGAATCACCTGATTAGAAAGTGGGATAACTTCTTCATCCCAACTCCTATGAGATTTATTCAACTTCCTGGTGTTTCTCCACAATTTTATGTATCCAAATCAAGCTTCTTACAAAGTGATTCATCCTGGTTTGATTGGAACGACGAAGAAGCTGTCCTATTCCCAAACTGGGAAACTGGAATCACCTGATTAGAAAGTGGGATAACTTCTTCATCCCAACTCCTATGAGATTTATTCAACTTCCTGGTGATTCTCCAACACTTTCTGTATCCAAATCAAGCTTCTTACAGAGTGATTCATCCTGGTTTGATTGGAACGACGAAGAAGCTGTCCTATTCCCAAACTGGGAAACTGGAATCACCTGATTAGAAAGTGGGATAACTCTTCATCCCAACTCCTATGAGATTTATTCCACTTCCTGGTGATTCTCCAACACTTTATGTATCCAAATCAAGCTTCTTACAAAGTGATTCATCCTGGTTTGATTGGAACGACGAAGAAGCTGTCCTATTCCCAAACTGGGAAACTGGAATCACCTGATTTGAAAGTGGGATAACTCATTCATCCCAACTCCTATGAGATTTATTCAACTTCCTGGTGATTCTCCACCAATTTATGTATCCAAATCAAGGTTCTTACAAAGGATTCATCCTGGTTTGAATGGAACGACGAAGAAGCCGTCCTATTCCCAAACTGGGAAACTGGAATCACCTGATTAGAAAGTGGGATGACTTCTTCATCCCAACTCCTATGAGATTTATTCAACTTCCTGGTGATTCTCCAACACTTTATGTATCCAAATCAAGCTTCTTACAAAGTGATTCATCCTGGTTTGATTGGAACGCCGAAGAAGCTGTCATATTCCAAAACTGGAAAACTGGAATCACCTGATTAGAAAGTGGGATAACTTCTTCATCCCAACTCCTATGAGATTAATTCAACTTCCTGGTGATTCTCCACCACTTTATGTATCCAAATCAAGCTTCTTACAAAGTGATTCATCTTGGTTTGATTGGAACGACGAAGAAGCTGTCCTATTCCCAAACTAAGAAACTGGAATCACCTGATTAGAAAGTGGGATAACTTCATCATCCCAACTCCTATGAGATTTATTCAACTTCCTGGTGTTTCTCCACCATTTTATGTATCCAAATCAAGCTTCTTACAAAGTGATTCATCCTGGTTTGATTAGAACGCCGAAGAAGCTGTCCTATTCCCAAACTGGGAAACTGGAATCACCTGATTAGAAAGTGGGATAACTTCTTCATCCCAACTCCTATGAGATTTATTCAACTTCCTGGTGATTCTCCAACACTTTCTGTATCCAAATCAAGATTCTTACAGAGTGATTCATCCTGGTTTGATTGGAACGACGAAGAAGCTGTCCTATTCCCAAACTGGGAAACTGGAATCACCTGATTAGAAAGTGGGATAACTCATTCATCCCAACTCCTATGAGATTTATTCCACTTCCTGGTGATTCTCCAACACTTTATGTATCCAAATCAAGCTTCTTACAGAGTGATTCATCCTGGTTTGATTGGAACGCCGAAGAAGCTGTCCTATTCCCAAACTGGGAAACTGGAATCACCTGATTTGAAAGTGGGATAACTCATTCATCCCAATTCCTATGAGATTTATTCAACTTCCTGGTGATTCTCCACCAATTTATGTATCCAAATCAAGGTTCTTACAAAGGGATTCATCCTGGTTTGAATGGAACGACGAAGAAGCCGTCCTATTCCCAAACTGGGAAACTGGAATCACCTGATTAGAAAGTGGGATGACTTCTTCATCCCAACTCCTATGAGATTTATTCAACTTCCTGGTGATTCTCCAACACTTTATGTATCCAAATCAAGCTTCTTACAAAGTGATTCATCCTGGTTTGATTGGAACGCCGAAGAAGCTGTCATATTCCAAAACTGGAAAACTGGAATCACCTGATTAGAAAGTGGGATAACTTCTTCATCCCAACTCCTATGAGATTAATTCAACTTCCTGGTGATTCTCCACCACTTTATGTATCTAAATCAAGCTTCTTACAAAGTGATTCATCTTGGTTTGATTGGAACGACGAAGAAGCTGTCCTATTCCCAAACTGGGAAACTGGAATCACCTGATTAGAAAGTGGGATAACTTCATCATCCTAACTCCTATGAGATTTATTCAACTTCCTGGTGTTTCTCCACCATTTTATGTATCCAAATCAAGCTTCTTACAAAGTGATTCATCCTGGTTTGATTAGAACGCCGAAGAAGCTGTCCTATTCCCAAACTGGGAAACTGGAATCACCTGATTAGAAAGTGGGATAACTTCTTCATCCCAACTCCTATGAGATTTATTCAACTTCCTGGTGATTCTCCAACACTTTATGTAACACCCCCCGAACCGTTCTAGGCATAGGTCAAACCACCGGCCAACAATCAAACAAGAACATGACCGACGGCCCGACCGTCTACCAAGGCTCAGGAGCGCTACAAGACGGGTTAACGGGCAATCCAGCCAAAGTTACAAAAAGTGCAATTTGTAACTAGGCCAGGCCGCCCACTAACACGTCCCGTCAGACCAAAGCCTAAGGCTTCTCAACCCGTACTCCAATCTGACGTTGTGTTAGCTCGGACAAGCTAATATCAGAACAACAAGGCAGTTTCACAAAACATTCGCTTTATTTATCTTATATAATATCTGGTTTACAATACACAAAATATTATACAAGTGGTGGCATGCCAAGAAAGCGAAAGTACATACTTATAGTCTGAAAGCGTCTTAAGCAAAAAGATGCAAATCTACACCAGCCAGCCTAGCCTCCCGCGCTTTCTACGAGCTCACTACTGGTCACCTGAAAACAACAACGAGTGAGGAGTGAGTAATCTAGCATTACTCAGCGAGTTACAATCCCCCACTAACAAATACAACCCCTCGCTATCCCACCCCAAACAATCTAAAGCGAGAGGTTCACCTAACAACACAATTTAATAACAATAAGCAATATTCAAAATACGCAGCGGTAAACCATAGCAAGATAACTAGCATTACGCTAATTACTAGCTTATCACCAAACTCAAACTCGATTTAAACCAGGGTTTAACAACCCAAAACACGATATAATATATATAACAAACTCGGGCCCTGGTGACGTTAGGTTCCTCCTTCACTATCGGCAATATCCTATCTCCCTACCACAAAGGCCGGAAGAAGGAACTTTCAACCGACCGCGGCCCACAGTCCTTTGGGTCACCGCGCGACAGCCCACAGTCCTTCGGGTCACTGTCCCATTACACCGTCGTGTAATACTCAGCCATAGTACATGACACCGTTCGTCTGAGTCTTCCCGATCCAGCGAATAAGGGGTTTCCTTGAACCCGCCGGGTACGAGGTCTGAAGGAACACTAACTCACCCCAATATGCCTAGCATTGTGGGTTACACAAATGCTATCGGCCAATATACGATTAATACTAAACCCGGTAAAAATAACACAAGGTTTTAAGTAATAATCACAACACAATCAACCACATTCCAGAATCTAGCATAAAGACTAATTCCAGAATACCTAACTATCCACAACTTAGCGATATCATCTAAGCATTCTGCATTCGCTAACTAACCAATCAACCTAACCATTAGCATGCTACTACGGTTCTCAAGCAATAACTAAGCATGCTATCAACTTAAACAACATAACCTCAATTATTAACTACTCAAACCGTTACTCAGTTAGACCTGGCCTCCTGCCATGATCCAACTTCCAAGTAACGGGACCCTGCATAAAAACAACTCAGCAATCAATTGATTATAACTCACAGTTTTTGGTTGACCGTGGCCTTGACCCCGAATCCGTCTTCTGCGTTCCGAACCCTTTCTTGACCTTCACAAGTAGACCCACTTCTGAACTGATCTTGAGTCGAGCAGAACCTCTCTTAGATGTAGACTCGAATCGAGTAGAATAACTGTTCTCGAAAACTGCCGAAAAGACTCGAAAACGATCGAAACTCGAACTTTCTTTCTCTAGCTTTCTCTCTCACGTTTTTCTCTGAGTTTCAGGTGTGCTGGATGGTTTAAAATGAGCTGGGGTCGTGGGGTTTATATAGGATGCAGCAACCAATCAGAACAAGCCGTGTGGCAGCCCGTGTGTCGCCTCGCATGGCTCCGGACGCATGCGTCGCGGCACCTCGTGCTCCACATGTCTGATGGCATGACCAGGACATCATGCAGAGTGACACCATGCCCTCCAGATGTCTGATCCACGGCCTGACCTCATCCAGATTGACACTCAGCGCACACATGTCGCTCAGCATGCTCCGATCGCAGGTTTCGCGGCACCTCGTGCTTCTGGGTGTCAATCAGCATGCTGTGCTCTCCTGGGCTTCAACACCTCCTGCTTCCCTTGCCACATACCATGCCAGGCAGGTTACATCACGTCCTTATCTCATAGATAAGGCCAGCTCGAGCTTCTCGGTCCATTCGACTGATTTCGACCCTTCCGATGAATTTTCGTCCCGCGATCAATCCCGAATATTTTTCTACGCCCGTTCTGATGAGATGAATATTTTTAATAAACTCCAAGTGAATCCTGACCTTGATGGAAAATATTTCTCGAGCCTCCGGCTTCCTCGAAAAATCGATAATACCAAAATTAGGGTTTTCGCCCAACTTCGGGTTTTTCCGTCGTGCTTCAATCCCGTCGTGCTTGCTTCCCGTCCTGCTTAATTCCCGTCCTGCTTCCGACTTATAATGTCTTCAGAATAATATTTTACTGATACGAAGATATTCTGAGAAAACTTCGCGATGAAGAAACGTCAATCTTCAAAAACGTCGAGCTTCTAAACCGTCGTGCTTCAAAAATGTGATTCTTCCAAAACTGCCGTCTGATCAATCTAACACTTTTCTAACCATGGTCCAGCAGCTTATGGTTCACCCATGATCAATTCTTCGACCATCCATTGCCCGCGGTACGACCACTAAATAATAATACTTTTTTTTTTTTTTTTTTTAACGGGTTTCTACATTCTCCCCCCGTTAACAGAATTCGTCCTCGAATTCTAAGGCTCTGAGGGGCCTCCTTCTTCCATTACAACGTCCTCTCGGAAAAACTTCGGGTGATCGGTTTTAAATCTCGCTTCATCCTCCCAAGTAACATGAATCCTGTTTTGTCTTCCCCAGAACACTTGTACTTGAGCAATCTCACGATTTTTGAGCTTCCGAATACGCCGTTCTCCTAATCTGATTGGTCCTTCCGGATACGTAAGGTTTGTCTCCAACTCCTCGATTCTCTCGGGCTCAACAGTACTTGGATCCCGTATATGTTTCCGAAGCATGGAAACATGGAATACTGGATGTAGATGCATATCTGCTGGCAGATCCAATCGGTAAGCTACCTCACCAACTTTCCCGATGATCTTGTACGGACCAATGAACCTGACCGCAAGTTTCCCGACCCTGCCAAATCTGTCCTTCCCTTTCTGTGCAGTAACCTTCAAATAGACCCAATCTCCTATCTCAAAAGTTACTTCTCTTCTTGACTGGTCTGCGTACTTCTTCTGACGGTCTTGAGCCTTCTTCATGTTGGCCTGAATCGTCTCCAGTTTAATCATGGTCTCCTGAACAATAGGTGACCCAAACATTCTTCTTTCGCCCACTTCCGTCCAACACATAGGCGTCTTGCATGGCCTTCCGTATAATGCTTCATAAGGTGACATCCCTATGCTCGAATGATGACTGTTGTTATACGAGAACTCAACCAACGGTAAATGCTTCTCCCAAGTTCCTGCCCAATCGAGAATACACATCCGCAGCATGTCCTCGATGGTCCGAATGGTCCTTTCCGTTTGGCCATCTGTTTCTGGATGGAACGCCGTGCTTCTGTACAGTTTAGTTCCCAAGGCTTCTTGTAGTGCTTCCCAGAATGATGCCGTGAACCTTGGATCGCGATCTGAGACGATGTCTGAGGGTACACCATGTAACTTCACGATTTGGTCGATGTACAGCTCGGCCAAAACTTCAACTTTATCAGTGTCCCGCATAGGCAACAAGTGTGTGACCTTGGTTAACCTATCCACAATCACCCATATCGAGTTGTTCGATCTACCTGGAGCAGTAGGTAATCCGGTGATGAAATCCATGGAAATAGAGTCCCATTTCCATTGAGGTATCGGAAGACTCTGCAACAATCCTCCTGGAACTTGATGTTCCACCTTGACTTGTTGACAAGTTGCACACTGAGCAACCCATTGTGCTACTGATCTCTTCATGCCCGGCCAATGATAGTATCTTCTCACGTCTCGGTACATCTTCGAACTTCCAGGATGGATACTGAGTAAAGAATGATGTGCAATCCTTAGTATCTCATCTCTCAGCCCTTGTCCTTTAGGAACCGTGATCCTCCCATTAATTAGCAAGGTTCCGTCCTCCGCCAAGTAGTATCCCGCATTATTTGGCCCGGCTTGTCCTTTGAGTTCTTCAGCAATCTTCAGTAACTTCTCATCCTTAAGTTGTTCTTCTCGAATTCTCTGAATCAAGCTGGCCTGATTCACCGCTTGAAGTCCCAATGGCTCGCTTGTCTGCCCTTCCAAAACGACCAACTTCACTTGTTTCAACTCCTGGTTCAATAGCTCCACTTCTTTCTCTAAATCTGCGTCCAACTTTCTTCGACTTAAGGCGTCCGCAACAACATTCGCTTTACCAGGATGGTAGCGAATCCGTATGTCGTAGTCTGCCACAAACTCCATCCACCTACGCTGGCGCAGGTTGAGATCTGGCTGAGTGAAGAGGTATTTAAGACTTTGGTGGTCCGTGTATACCTCCACTTCTTCCCCGTACAAGTAAGATCTCCAAATTCGCAAAGCGAACACCACGGCCGCTAACTCCAAGTCATGTGTACTGTAGTTATCCTCATGCTTCCGTAGTTGTCGCGAAGCATATGCAATGACTCGCCCATCTTGCATAAGAACACAACCTAACCCAACGCGTGAAGCATCCGTGTAAACCGTGTAAGGTTTACCTTGCTCGGGCAAAGCTAACACAGGTGCGGTCGTGAGAGCTTCCTTCAACTTCTTGAATGCCTTCTCGGTTTCTTCCACCCATAAGAAAGGAACTCCTTTACCGGTAAGTTTAGTTAAAGGCTTTGCAATGGAGGAAAAGTCCTTAACAAACTTCCGATAATAGCCCGCAAGTCCGAGAAAACTCCTCACTTCTGTCACAGTGGTAGGTCGAGGCCATTCTCGTATGGCTTGGACCTTTTCTGGATCAGCAGCCACGCCCTCTCCTGATACTATGTGACCCAGAAATCCTATCTCTCTCTTCCAAAACGAGCACTTGCTGGACTTGGCAAATAGCTTCTGATTCCGTAACCTCTCCATAACCAGTCTCAGATGCTCTTTGTGCTCTTCCTTACTTTTCGAGTACACCAGGATGTCATCAATGAAAATGATCACAAACTTGTCGAGATAGTCGTGAAACACTTCATTCATCAAACGCATGAAAGCCGCAGGGGCGTTTGTGAGACCAAAGGGCATAACTACAAACTCGTACTGCCCATACCTCGTCCGAAACGCCGTCTTCATAATGTCTGACTTGGCAATAGGAATTTGATGATACCCTGATGCCAAATCAATCTTCGAAAACCAACTAGCTCCCTTTAGTTGGTCTAACAACTCGTCTATCCTCGGAAGAGGATACTTATCTTTTATCGTGATGTTGTTGATACCACGATAATCGATACACAACCTCATGCTTCCATCCTTCTTCTTCACAAATAACACAGGAGCTCCCCAAGGTGAAGAGCTCGACCGGATGAATCCCTTTTCCAATAGATCTTCCAATTGTTTCTTTAGCTCGGCTAATTCCGCAGGTGCCATCCGATATGGTGCCTTAGCTATAGGTTTTGCTTCAGGCTCCAAAGTAATGGTAAAGGGATTACTCCGAGGTGGAGGTAATTCCTTTAGTGGTGCAAAGATATCCTCAAACTCTTGGACCACTTCTATGTCTTCGACCTTAACTTCATCATTAGTGGCTCCTCCACTAACCGATAAGGTCACCAAATATACATCCCCGTCTTGAAACAAATCTTGTACTCTCATCGCTGCTACTAAAGACACGGTCATACTAGGACTGATTCCATAGTATACCATCTCTGGTCGTTTACCTCTGCCGAACAACAACCTTCCCTTTCCACAGTCGATCTGAACTCCGTAGCTCGATAACCAATCCATTCCAAGGATTACCTCGTACCCTTTCAAAGGCACGACTAACAGATCTGCCACAAACTCTTTGCCTTGAATGACCAATGGAACATTCTTGATACACTGATTTGCTTGAAGGGTTCGGTCTGCGGGGGTCAAAACGGCCACGTCTATCCTGTCAACCACAAAACAATCCCAAAACCGGGCAGCTACTTCAGGGGTCACAAAACTATGTGTTGCCCCCGAGTCGAACAATACATGTGTGGGTTTACCAGCAACATGTATGGTTCCTGCCACAGTAATCCAATCAACAATATCTTAATCACAAAAATACTAATCAAAATTCTCACAACCATCAATCATCATCCTAAATTTCTAAACGCGCAACCTAGCGATCAAGCAATCTATACCTAACCAGCATACTAACTAGATTCCAGCAACTAAATTTCCATTCAATAAAAAGAGGAGGTTAAGCACCCACAATACCTGTGATGGGACCGCTTGACGGTCCTGCATTGTCTGGGTTTTCTACACCTAAGGCATAAACTCTACCTCCTAGGTTTTGCTTCTTTGGTGCTGGCTCAATAGCTGGACGGCTAGGAGGAGCTCGGATTGCGAGAGGGGTCGCAGGGATTGGCTTGTTTGGACATGACGATGCATAATGGCCCTTCATACCGCAAGAGAAACAAGTAACATCTTCCATCCTTATAGATGAATAACCCTGCTGGTTACTCCGTTGTCTGTTGGGACAAAACTTAGAAATATGTCCCGGTTGATCACATATGTAACACACCACAGTGTTACCACGATTGTTGGCTTGGCCTCCAAATCCTCGCCCTTTTCCTTTGTAAGATCTTGGACCCTTGTTGAAATTTGGCCTTTCTCCTTGGCTAAACTTGGTGTGTCCACCAGAATGTGGTAAGGTCTTCCTTTCAGCCTCCAATACAGTTTCAACATTAACAGCTTTTTCCACTAGCTCAGATAAGCTGCTAAAGTTGCTTCCAGCTAAACGACTTCCAAGCTCCGGCTTCAATCCGTACATAAAGTTACGGATCATAGTTGCTTCATCTTCACGCCCATCAAAGACATGTCGCCTCAACCTTGTGAACTCAGATTCGTAACTCCTCACTGGCCTATCTCCTTGAACAAGGTTCATGAACTGGCGCTCCAATCGATGCTTTGCTTCTGGAGGAAAGTATTTCCTCTCAAACTCTCCCTTGAACGACTCCCATGATGTGATGTTGTGTCCACGCTGTCTGTCTATGCTGTCCCACCATCCTGTGGCGTCGCCTTCCAAGTAGTACACAGCGATCTTCTTCTTATACTCCTCCGGGCACTCCATGGCTTCAAAATTCTTCTCCATCATAGTAATCCACTTGTCGGCCTCAATAGGATCGGATCCTCCTTTGAACTTGTAGGATCCAATGTTCTTCATGGTAGATAATAGCTTGGAAACTTCAGGGGGTTGAGTACGCCTGCCTTGGTTACCAAGTGCCTCGGTCATCACGTCATGTAAAAGCTTCAAGGTGTTTTCGGTTCCATGATCTTGTGGTCTTTCGGTGGCACGGTTCTGATCTGGCCTTGGGTTTGATTGAGCGGATTGATCATGTTGATGTCTCTGGTCCCAATTACGACTTGGGCCAATACTCGCCATACTGTCTTCTCTCACTCTAGTCATGTTACCGTAAACAGGAAAAGATCTTGTTCTCTGCAGAGGGCTCCTATCGTGTCCAAACATCTCACTAATGCCATTTCCATTATCCTGATCTGATATGTGACCCAATCCTCCGCCTGTCCAATCCATACCCTCTCCCCATATCCGACCTCGTCCATCATCACCTGTCCCGCGATTAGCCATCTGCACACAATAAAAAGGGTAAGTCATATTCCTACCACGGGAAGCGGCTGGTTTCCTAATCATCTTTTTGCGACTCCTTTGACTCGATAAAACCGTTAAAAAAAGCACTTGTGTCACGCATGGACGAAACCATGCTCTGATACCACCTCTGTAACACCCCCGAACCGTTCTAGGCATAGGTCAAACCACCGGCCAACAATCAAACAAGAACATGACCGACGGCCCGACCGTCTACCAAGGCTCAGGAGCGCTACAAGACGGGTTAACGGGCAATCCAGCCAAAGTTACAAAAAGTGCAATTTGTAACTAGGCCAGGCCGCCCACTAACACGTCCCGTCAGACCAAAGCCTAAGGCTTCTCAACCCGTACTCCAATCTGACGTTGTGTTAGCTCGGACAAGCTAATATCAGAACAACAAGGCAGTTTCACAAAACATTCGCTTTATTTATCTTATATAATATCTGGTTTACAATACACAAAATATTATACAAGTGGTGGCATGCCAAGAAAGCGAAAGTACATACTTATAGTCTGAAAGCGTCTTAAGCAAAAAGATGCAAATCTACACCAGCCAGCCTAGCCTCCCGCGCTTTCTACGAGCTCACTACTGGTCACCTGAAAACAACAACGAGTGAGGAGTGAGTAATCTAGCATTACTCAGCGAGTTACAATCCCCCACTAACAAATACAACCCCTCGCTATCCCACCCCAAACAATCTAAAGCGAGAGGTTCACCTAACAACACAATTTAATAACAATAAGCAATATTCGAAATACGCAGCGGTAAACCATAGCAAGATAACTAGCATTACGCTAATTACTAGCTTATCACCAAACTCAAACTCGATTTAAACCAGGGTTTAACAACCCAAAACACGATATAATATATATAACAAACTCGGGCCCTGGTGACGTTAGGTTCCTCCTTCACTATCGGCAATATCCTATCTCCCTACCACAAAGGCCGGAAGAAGGAACTTTCAACCGACCGCGGCCCACAGTCCTTCGGGTCACCGCGCGACAGCCCACAGTCCTTCGGGTCACTGTCCCATTACACCGTCGTGTAATACTCAGCCATAGTACATGACACCGTTCGTCTGAGTCTTCCCGATCCAGCGAATAAGGGGTTTCCTTGAACCCGCCGGGTACGAGGTCTGAAGGAACACTAACTCACCCCAATATGCCTAGCATTGTGGGTTACACAAATGCTATCGGCCAATATACGATTAATACTAAACCCGGTAAAAATAACACAAGGTTTCAAGTAATAATCACAACACAATCAACCACATTCCAGAATCTAGCATAAAGACTAATTCCAGAATACCTAACTATCCACAACTTAGCGATATCATCTAAGCATTCTGCATTCGCTAACTAACCAATCAACCTAACCATTAGCATGCTACTACGGTTCTCAAGCAATAACTAAGCATGCTATCAACTTAAACAACATAACCTCAATTATTAACTACTCAAACCGTTACTCAGTTAGACCTGGCCTCCTGCCATGATCCAACTTCCAAGTAACGGGACCCTGCATAAAAACAACTCAGCAATCAATTGATTATAACTCACAGTTTTTGGTTGACCGTGGCCTTGACCCCGAATCCGTCTTCTGCGTTCCGAACCCTTTCTTGACCTTCACAAGTAGACCCACTTCTGAACTGATCTTGAGTCGAGCAGAACCTCTCTTAGATGTAGACTCGAATCGAGTAGAATAACTGTTCTCGAAAACTGCCGAAAAGACTCGAAAACGATCGAAACTCGAACTTTCTTTCTCTAGCTTTCTCTCTCACGTTTTTCTCTGAGTTTCAGGTGTGCTGGATGGTTTAAAATGAGCTGGGGTCGTGGGGTTTATATAGGATGCAGCAACCAATCAGAACAAGCCGTGTGGCAGCCCGTGTGTCGCCTCGCATGGCTCCGGACGCATGCGTCGCGGCACCTCGTGCTCCACATGTCTGATGGCATGACCAGGACATCATGCAGAGTGACACCATGCCCTCCAGATGTCTGATCCACGGCCTGACCTCATCCAGATTGACACTCAGCGCACACATGTCGCTCAGCATGCTCCGATCGCAGGTTTCGCGGCACCTCGTGCTTCTGGGTGTCAATCAGCATGCTGTGCTCTCCTGGGCTTCAACACCTCCTGCTTCCCTTGCCACATACCATGCCAGGCAGGTTACATCACGTCCTTATCTCATAGATAAGGCCAGCTCGAGCTTCTCGGTCCATTCGACTGATTTCGACCCTTCCGATGAATTTTCGTCCCGCGATCAATCCCGAATATTTTTCTACGCCCGTTCTGATGAGATGAATATTTTTAATAAACTCCAAGTGAATCCTGACCTTGATGGAAAATATTTCCCGAGCCTCCGGCTTCCTCGAAAAATCGATAATACCAAAATTAGGGTTTTCGCCCAACTTCGGGTTTTTCCGTCGTGCTTCAATCCCGTCGTGCTTGCTTCCCGTCCTGCTTAATTCCCGTCCTGCTTCCGACTTATAATGTCTTCAGAATAATATTTTACTGATACGAAGATATTCTGAGAAAACTTCGCGATGAAGAAACGTCAATCTTCAAAAACGTCGAGCTTCTAAACCGTCGTGCTTCAAAAATGTGATTCTTCCAAAACTGCCGTCTGATCAATCTAACACTTTTCTAACCATGGTCCAGCAGCTTATGGTTCACCCATGATCAATTCTTCGACCATCCATTGCCCGCGGTACGACCACTAAATAATAATACTTTTTTTTTTTTTTTAACGGGTTTCTACACTTTATGTTTCCAAATCAAGTTTCTTACAAAGTGATTCATCCTGGTTTGATTGGAACGCCGAAGAAGCTGTCCTATTCCCAAACTGGGAAACTGGAATCACCTGATTAGAAAGTGGGATAACTTCTTCATCCCAAATCCTATGAGATTAATCAACTTCCTGGTGATTCTCCACACTTATGTATCCAAATCAAGCTTCTTACAAAGTGATTCATCCTGGTTTGATTGGAACGACGAAGAAGCCGTCCTATTCCCAAACTGGGAAACTGGAATCACCTGATTAGAAAGTGGGATAACTTCTTCATCCTAACTCCTATGAGATTTATTAAATTTCCGGGTGTTTCTCCACCATTTTATGTATCCAAATCAAGCTTTTTACAAAGTGATTCATCCTGGTTTGATTAGAACGCCGAAGAAGCCGTCCTATTCGCAAATTGGGAAACTGGAATCACCTGATTAGAAAGTGGGATAACTTCTTCATCCTAACTCCTATGAGATTTATTCAACTTCCGGGTGTTTCTCCACAATTTTAGGTATCCAAATCAAACTTCTTACAAAGTGATTCATCCTAGTTTGATTAGAACGCCGAAGAAGCTGTCCTATTCTCAAACTGGGAAACTGGAATCACCTGATTAGAAAGTGGGATAACTTCTTCATCCCAACTCCTATGAGATTTATTCAACTTCCTGGTGATTCTCCAACACTTTCTGTATCCAAATCAAGATTCTTACAGAGTGATTCATCCTGGTTTGATTGGAACGACGAAGAAGCTGTCCTATTCCCAAACTGGGAAACTGGAATCACCTGATTAGAAAGTGGGATAACTCATTCATCCCAACTCCTATGAGATTTATTCACTTCCTGGTGATTCTCCAACACTTTATGTATCCAAATCAAGCTTCTTACAGAGTGATTCATCCTGGTTTGATTGGAACGCCGAAGAAGCTGTCCTATTCCCAAACTGGGAAACTGGAATCACCTGATTTGAAAGTGGGATAACTCATTCATCCCAATTCCTATGAGATTTATTCAACTTCCTGGTGATTCTCCACCAATTTATGTATCCAAATCAAGGTTCTTACAAAGGGATTCATCCTGGTTTGAATGGAACGACGAAGAAGCCGTCCTATCCCAAACTGGGAACTGGAATCACCTGATTAGAAAGTGGGATGACTTCTTCATCCCAACTCCTATGAGATTTATTCAACTTCCTGGTGATTCTCCAACACTTATGTATCCAAATCAAGCTTCTTACAAAGTGATTCATCCTGGTTTGATTGGAACGACGAAGAAGCTGTCCTATTCCAAAACTGGAAAACTGGAATCACCTGATTAGAAAGTGGGATAACTTCTTCATCCCAACTCCTATGAGATTAATTCAACTTCCTGGTGATTCTCCACCACTTTATGTATCCAAATCAAGCTTCTTACAAAGTGATTCATCCTGGTTTGATTGGAACGACGAAGAAGCTGTCCTATTCCCAAACTGGGAAACTGGAATCACCTGATTAGAAAGTGGGATAACTTCTTCATCCCAACTCCTATGAGATTTATTCAACTTCCTGGTGTTTCTCCACCATTTTATGTATCCAAATCAAGCTTTACAAAGTGATTCATCCTGGTTTGATTAGAACGCCGAAGAAGAAGCTGTCCTATTCCCAAACTGGGAAACTGGAATCACCTGATTAGAAACTGGGATAACTCATTCATCCCAACTCTTACGAGATTAATGCAACTTCCTGGTGATTCTCCAACACTTTATGTATCCAAATCAAGCTTCTACAAAGTGATTCATCCTGGTTTGATTGGAACGACGAAGAAGCTGTCCTATTCCCAAACTGGGAAACTGGAATCACCTGATTAGAAAGTGGGATAACTCTTCATCCCAACTCCTATGAGATTTATTCAACTTCCTGGTGATTCTCCAACACTTTATGTATCCAAATCAAGCTTCTTACAAAGTGATTCATCCTGGTTTGATTGGAACGACGAAGAAGCTGTCCTATTCCCAAACTGGGAAACTGGAATCACCTGATTAGAAAGTGGGATAACTTCTTCATCCCAACTCCTATGAGATTATTCAACTTCCTGGTGATTCTCCAACACTTATGTATCCAAATCAAGCTTCTTACAAAGTGATTCATCCTGGTTTGATTGGAACGACGAAGAAGCTGTCCTATTCCCAAACTGGGAAACTGGAATCACCTGATTAGAAAGTGGGATAACTTCTTCATCCCAACTCCTATGAGGTTTATTCAATTCCTGGTGATTCTCCACCACTTTATGATCCAAATCAAGCTTCTTACAAAGTGATTCATCCTGGTTGATTGGAACGACGAAGAAGCTGTCCTATTCCCAACTGGGAAACTGGAATCACCTGATTAGAAAGTGGGATAACTTCTTCATCCCAACTCCTATGAGATTTATTCAACTTCCTGGTGATTCTCCAACACTTTATGTATCCAAATCAAGCTTCTTACAAAGTGATTCATCCTGGTTTGATTGGAACGCGAAGAAGAAGCTGTTCTATTCCCAACTGGGGAAACTGGAATCACCTGATTAGAAAGTGGGATAACTTCTTCATCCCAACTCCTATGAGATTAATTCAACTTCCTGGTGATTCTCCACCAATATGTATCCAAATCAAGCTTCTTACAAAGTGATTCATCCTGGTTTGATTGGAACGACGAAGAAGCTGTCATATTCCCAAACTGGGAAACTGGAATCACCTGATTAGAAAGTGGGATAACTTCTTCATCCCAACTCCTATGAGATTTATTCAACTTCCTGGTGATTCTCCAACACTTTATGTATCCAAATCAAGCTTCTTACAAAGTGATTCATCCTGGTTTGATTGGAACGACGAAGAAGAAGCTGTCATATTCCCAAACTGGGAAACTGGAATCACCTGATTAGAAAGTGGGATAACTTCTTCATCCCAACTCCTATGAGATTTATTCAACTTCCTGGTGATTCTCCACACTTTATGTATCCAAATCAAGCTTCTTACAAAGTGATTCATCTGGTTTGATTGGAACGACGAAGAAGCTGTCCTATTCCCAAACTGGGAAACTGGAATCACCTGATTAGAAAGTGGGATAACTTCTTCATCCCAACTCCTATGAGATTTATTCAACTTCCTGGTGATTCTCCACCACTTTATGTATCCAAATCAAGCTTCTTACAAAGTGATTCATCCTGGTTTGATTGGAACGACGAAGAAGCTGTCCTATTCCCAAACTGGGAAACTGGAATCACCTGATTAGAAAGTGGGATAACTTCTTCATCCCAACTCCTATGAGATTTATTCAACTTCCTGGTGATTCTCCAAACTTTATGTATCCAAATCAAGCTTCTTACAAAGTGATTCATCCTGGTTTGATTGGAACGACGAAGAAGCTGTCCTATTCCCAAACTGGGAAACTGGAATCACCTGATTAGAAAGTGGGATAACTCTTCATCCCAACTCCTATGAGATTTATTCAACTTCCTGGTGATTCTCCAACACTTTATGTATCCAAATCAAGCTTCTTACAAAGTGATTCATCCTGGTTGATTGAACGACGAAGAAGCTGTCCTATTCCCAAACTGGGAAACTGGAATCACCTGATTAGAAAGTGGGATAACTTCTTCATCCCAACTCCTATGAGATTTATTCAACTTCCTGGTGATTCTCCAACACTTTATGTATCCAAATCAAGCTTCTTACAAAGTGATTCATCCTGGTTGATTGGAACGACGAAGAAGCTGTCCTATTCCCAAACTGGGAAACTGGAATCACCTGATTAGAAAGTGGGATAACTTCTTCATCCCAACTCCTATGAGATTAATTCAACTTCCTGGTGATTCTCCACCACTTTATGTATCCAAATCAAGCTTCTTACAAAGTGATTCATCCTGGTTTGATTGGAACGACGAAGAAGAGAGCTGTCCTATTCCCAAACGGGAAACTGGAATCACCTGATTAGAAAGTGGGATAACTTCTTCATCCCAACTCCTATGAGATTTATTCAACTTCCTGGTGATTCTCCAACACTATGTATCCAAATCAAGCTTCTTACAAAGTGATTCATCCTGGTTTGATTGGAACGACGAAGAAGCTGTCCTATTCCAAACTGGGAAACTGGAATCACCTGATTAGAAAGTGGGATAACTTCTTCATCCCAACTCCTATGAGATTAATTCAACTTCCTGGTGATTCTCCACCAATTTATGTATCCAAATCAAGCTTCTTACAAAGTGATTCATCCTGGTTTGATTGGAACGACGAAGAAGAAGCTGTCCTATTCCCTGGGAGGGGAACTGGAATCACCTGATTAGAAAGTGGGATAACTTCTTCATCCCAACTCCTATGAGATTTATTCAACTTCCTGGTGATTCTCCAACACTTTATGTATCCAAATCAAGCTTCTTACAAAGTGATTCATCCTGGTTGATTGGAACGACGAAGAAGCTGTCCTATTCCCAAACTGGGAAACTGGAATCACCTGATTAGAAAGTGGGATAACTTCTTCATCCCAACTCCTATGAGATTTATTCAACTTCCTGGTGATTCTCCACCACTTTATGTATCCAAATCAAGCTTCTTACAAAGTGATTCATCCTGGTTTGATTGGAACGACGAAGAAGAAGCTGTCCTATTCCCAAACTGGGAAACTGGAATCACCTGATTAGAAAGTGGGATAACTCATTCATCCCAACTCCTATGAGATTTATTCAACTTCCTGGTGATTCTCCACCATTTTATGTATCCAAATCAAGCTTCTTACAAAGTGATTCATCCTGGTTTGATTGGAACGACGAAGAAGCTGTCCTATTCCCAAACTGGGAAACTGGAATCACCTGATTAGAAAGTGGGAACTTCTTCATCCCAACTCCTATGAGATTTATTCAACTTCCTGGTGATTCTCCAACACTTTATGTATCCAAATCAAGCTTCTTACAAAGTGATTCATCCTGGTTTGATTGGAACGACGAAGAAGCTGTCCTATTCCCAAACTGGGAAACTGGAATCACCTGATTAGAAAGTGGGATAACTTCTTCATCCCAACTCCTGAGATTAATTCAACTTCCTGGTGATTCCAACCACTTTATGTATCCAAATCAAGCTTCTTACAAAGTGATTCATCCTGTTTTGTGGAACGACGAAGAAGCTGTCCTATTCCCAAACTGGGAAACTGGAATCACCTGATTAGAAAGTGGGATAACTTCTTCATCCCAACTCCTATGAGATTTATTCAACTTCCTGGTGATTCTCCACCATTTTATGTATCCAAATCAAGCTTCTTACAAAGTGATTCATCCTGGTTTGATTGGAACGACGAAGAAGCTGTCCTATTCCCAAACTGGGAAACTGGAATCACCTGATTAGAAAGTGGGATAACTTCTTCATCCCAACTCCTATGAGATTTATTCAACTTCCTGGTGATTCTCCAACACTTTATGTATCCAAATCAAGCTTCTTACAAGTGATTCATCCTGGTTTGATTGGAACGACGAAGAAGAAGCTGTCCTATTCCCAAACTGGGAAACTGGAATCACCTGATTAGAAAGTGGGATACTTCTTCATCCCAACTCCTATGAGATTTATTCAACTTCCTGGTGATTCTCCACCAATTTATGTATCCAAATCAAGCTTCTTACAAAGTGATTCATCCTGGTTTGATTGGAACGACGAAGAAGCTGTCCTATTCCCAAACTGGGAAACTGGAATCACCTGATTAGAAAGTGGGATAACTTCTCATCCCAACTCCTATGAGATTTATTCAACTTCCTGGTGATTCTCCAACACTTTATGTATCCAAATCAAGCTTCTTACAAAGTGATTCATCCTGGTTGATTGGAACGACGAAGAAGCTGTCCTATTCCCAAACTGGAAACTGGAATCACCTCATTAGAAAGTGGGATAACTTCTTCATCCCAACTCCTATGAGATTTATTCAACTTCCTGGTGATTCTCCACCACTTTATGTATCCAAATCAAGCTTCTTACAAAGTGATTCATCCTGGTTTGATTGGAACGACGAAGAAGCTGTCCTATTCCCAAACTGGGAAACTGGAATCACCTGATTAGAAAGTGGGATAACTTCTTCATCCCAACTCCTATGAGATTTATTCAACTTCCTGGTGATTCTCCACCATTTTATGTATCCAAATCAAGCTTCTTACAAAGTGATTCATCCTGGTTTGATTGGAACGACGAAGAAGAAGCTGTCCTATTCCCAAACTGGGAAACTGGAATCACCTGATTAGAAAGTGGGATAACTTCTTCATCCCAACTCCTATGAGATTTATTCAACTTCCTGGTGATTCTCCAACACTTTATGTATCCAAATCAAGCTTCTTACAAAGTGATTCATCCTGGTTTGATTGGAACGACGAAGAAGCTGTCCTATTCCCAAACTGGGAAACTGGAATCACCTGATTAGAAAGTGGGATAACTTCTTCATCCCAACTCCTATGAGATTAATTCAACTTCCTGGTGATTCTCCACACTTTATGTATCCAAATCAAGCTTCTTACAAAGTGATTCATCCTGGTTTGATTGGAACGACGAAGAAGCTGTCCTATTCCCAAACTGGGAAACTGGAATCACCTGATTAGAAAGTGGGATAACTTCTTCATCCCAACTCCTATGAGATTTATTCAACTTCCTGGTGATTCTCCAACACTTTATGTATCCAAATCAAGCTTCTTACAAAGTGATTCATCCTGGTTTGATTGGAACGACGAAGAAGCTGTCCTATTCCCAAACTGGGAAACTGGAATCACCTGATTAGAAAGTGGGATAACTTCTTCATCCCAACTCCTATGAGATTATTCAACTTCCTGGTGATTCTCCACCACTTTATGTATCCAAATCAAGCTTCTTACAAAGTGATTCATCCTGGTTTGATTGGAACGACGAAGAAGCTGTCCTATTCCCAAACTGGGAAACTGGAATCACCTGATTAGAAAGTGGGATAACTTCTTCATCCCAACTCCTATGAGATTTATTCAACTTCCTGGTGATTCTCCAACACTTTATGTATCCAAATCAAGCTTCTACAAAGTGATTCATCCTGGTTTGATTGGAACGCGAAGAAACGAAGAAGCTGTCTATTCCCAAACTGGGAAACTGGAATCACCTGATTAGAAAGTGGGATAACTTCTTCATCCCAACTCCTATGAGATTTATTCAACTTCCTGGTGATTCTCCACCACTTTATGTATCCAAATCAAGCTTCTTACAAAGTGATTCATCCTGGTTTGATTGGAACGACGAAGAAGAAGCTGTCCTATTCCAAACTGGGAATGGGAAACTGGAATCACCTGATTAGAAAGTGGGATAACTTCTTCATCCCAACTCCTATGAGATTATTCAACTTCCTGGTGATTCTCCAACACTTTATGTATCCAAATCAAGCTTCTTACAAAGTGATTCATCCTGGTTTGATTGGAACGCGACGAAGAAAGCTGTCCTATTCCCAAACTGGGAAACTGGAATCACCTGATTAGAAGTGGGATAACTTCTTCATCCCAACTCCTATGAGATTTATTCAACTTCCTGGTGATTCTCCACCACTTTATGTATCCAAATCAAGCTTCTTACAAAGTGATTCATCCTGGTTTGATTGGAACGACGAAGAAGCTGTCCTATTCCCAAACTGGGAAACTGGAATCACCTGATTAGAAAGTGGGATAACTTCTTCATCCCAACTCCTATGAGATTTATTCAACTTCCTGGTGATTCTCCACCACTTTATGTATCCAAATCAAGCTTCTTACAAAGTGATTCATCCTGGTTTGATTGGAACGCGAAGAAGCTGTCCTATTCCCAAACTGGGAAACTGGAATCACCTGATTAGAAAGTGGGATAACTTCTTCATCCCAACTCCTATGAGATTATTCAACTTCCTGGTGATTCTCCAACACTTTATGTATCCAAATCAAGCTTCTTACAAAGTGATTCATCCTGGTTGATTGGAACGACGAAGAAGCTGTCCTATTCCCAAACTGGGAAACTGGAATCACCTGATTAGAAAGTGGGATAACTTCTTCATCCCAACTCCTATGAGATTTATTCAACTTCCTGGTGATTCTCCACCACTTATGTATCCAAATCAAGCTTCTTACAAAGTGATTCATCCTGGTTTGATTGGAACGACGAAGAAGAAGCTGTCCTATTCCCAAACTGGGAAACTGGAATCACCTGATTAGAAAGTGGGATAACTTCTTCATCCCAACTCCTATGAGATTATTCAACTTCCTGGTGATTCTCCACCACTTTATGTATCCAAATCAAGCTTCTTACAAAGTGATTCATCCTGGTTTGATTGGAACGAAGAAGAAGCTGTCCTATTCCCAAACTGGGAAACTGGAATCACCTGATTAGAAAGTGGGATAACTTCTTCATCCCAACTCCTATGAGATTATTCAACTTCCTGGTGATTCTCCAACACTTTATGTATCCAAATCAAGCTTCTTACAAAGTGATTCATCCTGGTTTGATTGGAACGACGAAGAAGCTGTCCTATTCCCAAACTGGGAAACTGGAATCACCTGATTAGAAAGTGGGATAATCTTCATCCCAACTCCTATGAGATTATTCAACTTCCTGGTGATTCTCCAACACTTTATGTACAAATCAAGCTTCTTAAAAGTGATTCATCCTGGTTTGATTGGAACGACGAAGAAGCTGTCCTATTCCCAAACTGGGAAACTGGAATCACCTGATTAGAAAGTGGGATAACTTCTTCATCCCAACTCCTATGAGATTAATTCAACTTCCTGGTGATTCTCCAAACCTTAATGTATCCAAATCAAGCTTCTTACAAAGTGATTCATCCTGGTTTGATTGAACGACGAAGAAAGCTGTCCTATTCCAAAACTGGGAAACTGGAATCACCTGATTAGAAAGTGGGATAACTTCTTCATCCCAACTCCTATGAGATTAATTCAACTTCCTGGTGATTCCCACCACTTTATGTATCCAAATCAAGCTTCTTACAAAGTGATTCATCCTGGTTGATTGGAACGACGAAGAAGCTGTCCTATCCCAAACTGGGAAACTGGAATCACCTGATTAGAAAGTGGGATAACTTCTTCATCCCAACTCCTATGAGATTTATTCAACTTCCTGTGATTCTCCACCATTTATGTATCCAAATCAAGCTTCTTACAAAGTGATTCATCTGGTTTGATTGGAACCCGAAGAAAAAGCTGTCCTATTCCCAAAAGGGAAACTGGAATCACCTGATTAGAAAGTGGGATAACTTCTTCATCCCACCTGATATGAGATTTATTCAACTTCCTGGTGATTCTCCAACACTTTATGTATCCAAATCAAGCTTCTTACAAAGTGATTCATCCTGGTTTGATTGGAACGACGAAGAAGCTGTCCTATTCCCAAACTGGGAAACTGGAATCACCTGATTAGAAAGTGGGATAACTTCTTCATCCCAACTCCTATGAGATTTATTCAACTTCCTGGTGTTTCTCCACCATTTTATGTATCCAAATCAAGCTTCTTACAAAGTGATTCATCCTGGTTTGATTGAACGACGAAAGAAAGAAGCTGTCCTATCCCAAACTGGGAAACTGGAATCACCTGATTAGAAAGTGGGATAACTTCTTCATCCCAACTCCTATGAGATTATTCAACTTCCGGTGATTCTCCACCATTTATGTATCCAAATCAAGCTCTTACAAAGTGATTCATCCTGGTTTGATTGGAACGACGAAGAAGCTGTCCTATTCCCAAACTGGGGGAAACTGGAATCACCTGATTAGAAAGTGGGATAACTTCTTCATCCCAACTCCTATGAGATTATTCAACTTCCTGGTGATTCTCCAACACTTTGTATCCAAATCAAGCTTCTTACAAAGTGATTCATCCTGGTTGATTGGAACGACGAAGAAGCTGTCCTATTCCCAAACTGGGAAACTGGAATCACCTGATTAGAAAGTGGGATAACTTCTTCATCCCAACTCCTATGAGATTTATTCAACTTCCTGGTGATTCTCCAACACTTTATGTATCCAAATCAAGCTTCTTACAGAGTGATTCATCCTGGTTTGATTGGAACGAAGAAGAAGCTGTCATATTCCCAAACTGGGAAACTGGAATCACCTGATTTGAAAGTGGGATAACTTCTTCATCCAACTCCTATGAGATTTATTCAACTTCCTGGTGATTCTCCAACACTTTATGTATCCAAATCAAGCTTCTTACAAAGTGATTCATCCTGGTTGTGGAACGACGAACGAAGAAGCTGTCCTATTCCCAAACTGGGAAACTGGAATCACCTGATTAGAAAGTGGGATAACTTCTTCATCCCAACTCCTATGAGATTAATTCAACTTCCTGGTGATTCTCCACACTTTATGATCCAAATCAAGCTTCTTACAAAGTGATTCATCCTGGTTGATTGGAACGACAAAGAAGCTGTCCTATTCCCAAACTGGGAAACTGGAATCACCTGCTAGAAAGGGGAAATTCTTCATCCCAACTATGAGATTTATTCAACTTCCTGGTGATTCTCCAACACTTTATGTATCAAATCAAGCTTCTTCAAAGTGATTCATCCTGTTGTTTGGACGGAACGACGAAGAAGCTGTCCTATTCCCAAACTGGGAAACTGGAATCACCTGATTAGAAAGGTGGGATAACTCTTCATCCCAACTCCTATGAGATTATTCAACTTCCTGGTGTGATTCTCCAACACTTTATGTATCCAAATCAAGCTTCTTACAAAGTGATTCATCCTGGTTGATTGGAACGACGAAGAAGAGAGAAGCTGTCCTATTCCCAAACTGGGAAACTGGAATCACCTGATTAGAAAGTGGGATAACTTCTCATCCCAACTCTATGAGATTTATTCAACTCCTGGTGATTCTCCACACTTTATGTATCCAAATCAAGCTTCTTCAAAAGTGATTCATCTGGTTTATTGGAACGACGAAGAAGATGTCTATCCCAAACTGGGAAACTGGAATCACCTGATTAGAAAGTGGGATAACTTCTTCATCCCAACTCTATGAGATTTATTCAACTTCCTGGTGATCTCCAAACTTTATGTTCCAAATCAAGCTTCTACAAAGTGATTCATCCTGGTTTGATGGGAACGACGAAGAAGCTGTCCTATTCCCAAACTGGGAAACTGGAATCACCTGATTAGAAAGTGGGATAACTTCTTCATCCCAACTCCTATGAGATTATTCAACTTCCTGGTGATTCTCCAAACTTTATGTATCCAAATCAAGCTTCTTACAAAGTGATTCATCCTGGTTGATTGGAACGACGAAAGAAGCGTCCTATTCCCAAACTGGGAAACTGGAATCACCTGATTAGAAAGTGGGATAAATTATCCCAATCCTATGAAAGCAAACCCTGGTGATTCTGAACACCTTAGTATCCAAATCAACGGTAAAAGTACATCCGTTTGATTGACGAAAAGAAGAAGCGTCTATTCCAAACTGGAAACTCTTATTCACTATAGGGTATTCTCTCCCAACTCCTATGAGATTTATTAAACTTCCTGGTGTTTCTCCACAATTTATGTATCCAAATCAAGCTTCTTACAAAGTGATTCATCCTGGTTTGATTGGAACGACGAAGAAGCTGTCCTATTCCCAAACGGAAACTGGAATCACCTGATTAGAAAGTGGGATAACTTCATCATCCAACTCCTATGAGATTATTCAACTTCCTGGTGATTCTCCACCATTTATGTATCCAAATCAAGCTTCTTACAAGTGATCATCCTGGTTGATTGGAACGACGAAGAAGCTGTCCTATTCCCAAACTGGGAAACTGGAATCACCTGATTAGAAAGTGGGATAACTTCTTCATCCCAACTCCTATGAGATTTATTCAACTTCCTGGTGATTATCCAACACTTTATGTATCCAAATCAAGCTTCTTACAAGTGATTCATCCTGGTGATTGGAACGACGAAGAAGCTGTCCTATTCCCAAACTGGGAAACTGGAATCACCTGATTAGAAAGGGGATAACTTCTTCATCCCAACTCCTATGAGATTTATTCAACTTCCTGGTGATCTCCAACACTTTATGTATCCAAATCAAGCTTCTTACAAAGGAATCATCTGGGGTGATTGGAACGAAGAAGAAGAAGAAGGTCCTATTCCCAAACTGGGAAACTGGAATCACCTGATTGAAAGTGGGGATAATCATTATCCCACTCCTATGAGATTTATTCAACTTCTGGTGTTTTCTCAACACTTATGTATCCAAATCAAGGTTCTTACAAAGTGACATCCTGGTTGATTGGACTGACGAAGAAGAAGCTGTCCTATTCCCAAACTGGGAACCTGGAATCACCTAATTGAAAGTGGGATAACTCTTCATCCCAACTCCTATGAGAGTAATTCAAAATTCCTGGTGATTTTCTCCACGTCTTTATGATCCAATCAGCTTCTACAAAGTGATTAATC
>NW_026015356.1:0-62066 GCF_020379485.1 Brassica napus | reverse complement strand
TTCCCAACCTGACTGGAATCACCCTGATTGAATGGGATAACTCTCATCCCAACTCCTATGAGATTTATTTCAACTTCCTGGTGTTCTCCACACTTTTATGTCCAAATCAAGCTTCTTACAAAGTGATTCATCCTGGTTTGATTGGAACGACGAAGAAGCTGTCCTATTCCCAAACTGGGAAACTGGAATCACCTGATTAGAAAGTGGGATAACTTCTTCATCCCAACTCCTATGAGATTTATTCAACTTCCTGGTGATTCTCCAACACTTTATGTATCCAAATCATGGAACGACGAAGAAGCTGTCCTATTCCCAAACTGGGAAACTGGAATCACCTGATTAGAAAGTGGGATAACTTCTTCATCCCAACTCCTATGAGATTTATTCAACTTCCTGGTGATTCTCCAACACTTTATGTATCCAAATCAAGCTTCTTACAAAGTGATTCATCCTGGTTTGATTGGAACGACGAAGAAGCTGTCCTATTCCCAACTGGGAAACTGGAATCACCTGATTAGAAAGTGGGATAACTTCTTCATCCCAACTCCTATGAGATTTATTCAACTTCCTGGTGATTCTCCAACACTTTATGTATCCAAATCAAGCTTCTTACAAAGTGATTCATCCTGGTTTGATTGGAACGACGAAGAAGCTGTCCTATTCCCAAACTGGGAAACTGGAATCACCTGATTAGAAAGTGGGATAACTTCTTCATCCCAACTCCTATGAGATTTATTCAACTTCCTGGTGATTCTCCACCACTTTATGTATCCAAATCAAGCTTCTTAAAAGTGATTCATCCTGGTTTGATTGGAACGACGAAGAAGCTGTCCTATTCCCAAACTGGGAAACTGGAATCACCTGATTAGAAAGTGGGATAACTCTTCATCATCCAACTCCTATGAGATTTATTCAACTTCCTGGTGTTCTCCAACACTTTATGTATCCAAATCAAGCTTCTTACAAAGTGATTCATCCTGGTTTGATTGGAACGACGAAGAAGCTGTCCTATTCCCAAACTGGGAAACTGGAATCACCTGATTAGAAAGTGGGATAACTTCTTCATCCCAACTCCTATGAGATTTATTCAACTTCCTGGTGATTCTCCACCCTTTATGTATCCAATCAGCTTCTTACAAAGTGATTCATCCTGGTTTGATTGGAACGACGAAGAAGCTGTCCTATTCCCAAACTGGGAAACTGGAATCACCTGATTAGAAAGTGGGATAACTTTCTTCATCCCAACTCCTATAGATTTATTCAACTTCCTGGTGATTCTCCACACTTTATGTATCCAAATCAAGCTTCTTACAAAGTGATTCATCCTGGTTTGATTGGAACGACGAAGAAGCTGTCCAATTCCCAAACTGGGAAACTAGATCACACTGATTAGAAAGTGGGATAACTTCTTCATCCCAACTCCTATGAGATTTATTCAACTTCCTGGTGATTCTCCACACTTTATGTATCCAAATCAAGCTTCTTACAAAGTGATTCATCCTGGTTTGATTGGAACGACGAAGAAGCTGTCCTATTCCCAAACTGGGAAACTGGAATCACCTGATTAGAAAGTGGGATAACTTCTTCATCCCAACTCCTATGAGATTTATTCAACTTCCTGGTGATTCTCCAACACTTTATGTATCCAAATCAAGCTTCTTACAAAGTGATTCATCCTGGTTTGATTGGAACGACGAAGAAGCTGTCCTATTCCCAAACTGGGAAACTGGAATCACCTGATTAGAAAGTGGGATAACTTCTTCATCCCAACTCCTATGAGATTTATTCAACTTCCTGGTGATTCTCCACCACTTTATGTATCCAAATCAAGCTTCTTACAAAGTGATTCATCCTGGTTTGATTGGAACGACGAAGAAGCTGTCCTATTCCCAAACTGGGAAACTGGAATCACCTGATTAGAAAGTGGGATAACTTCTTCATCCCAACTCTTATGAGATTTATTCATTCCTGGTGATTCTCCAACACTTTATGTATCCAAATCAAGCTTCTTACAAAGTGATTCATCCTGGTTTGATTGGAACGACGAAGAAGCTGTCCTATTCCCAAACTGGGAAACTGGAATCACCTGATTAGAAAGTGGGATAACTTCTTCATCCCAACTCCTATGAGATTTATTCAACTTCCTGGTGATTCTCCAACACTTTATGTATCCAAATCAAGCTTCTTACAAAGTGATTCATCCTGGTTTGATTGGAACGACGAAGAAGCTGTCCTATTCCCAAACTGGGAAACTGGAATCACCTGATTAGAAAGTGGATAACTTCTTCATCCCAACTCCTATGAGATTTATTCAACTTCCTGGTGATTCTCCACACTTTATGTATCCAAATCAAGCTTCTTACAAAGTGATTCATCCTGGTTTGATTGGAACGACGAAGAAGCTGTCCTATTCCCAAACTGGAAACTGGAATCACCTGATTAGAAAGTGGGATAACTTCTTCATCCCAACTCCTATGAGATTTATTCAACTTCCTGGTGATTCTCCAACACTTTATGTATCCAAATCAAGCTTCTTACAAAGTGATTCATCCTGGTTTGATTGGAACGACGAAGAAGCTGTCCTATTCCCAAACTGGGAAACTGGAATCACCTGATTAGAAAGTGGGATAACTTCTTCATCCCAACTCCTATGAGATTTATTCAACTTCCTGGTGATTCTCCACACTTTATGTATCCAAATCAAGCTTCTTACAAAGTGATTCATCCTGGTTTGATTGGAACGACGAAGACTGTCCTATTCCCAAACTGGGAAACTGGAATCACCTGATTAGAAAGTGGGATAACTTCTTCATCCCAACTCCTATGAGATTTATTCAACTTCCTGGTGATTCTCCCACCATTTTATGTATCCAAATCAAGCTTCTTACAAAGTGATTCATCCTGGTTTGATTGGAACGACGAAGAAGCTGTCCTATTCCCAAACTGGAAACTGGAATCACCTGATTAGAAAGTGGGATAACTTCTTCATCCCAACTCCTATGAGATTTATTCAACTTCCTGGTGATTCTCCAACACTTTATGTATCCAAATCAAGCTTCTTACAAAGTGATTCATCCTGGTTTGATTGGAACGACGAAGAAGCTGTCCTATTCCCAAACTGGGAAACTGGAATCACCTGATTAGAAAGTGGGATAACTTCTTCATCCCAACTCCTATGAGATTTATTCAACTTCCTGGTGATTCTCCAACACTTTATGTATCCAAATCAAGCTTCTTACAAGTGATTCATCCTGGTTTGATTGGAACGACGAAGAAGCTGTCCTATTCCCAAACTGGGAAACTGGAATCACCTGATTAGAAAGTGGGATAACTTCTTCATCCCAACTCCTATGAGATTTATTCAACTTCCTGGTGATTCTCCAACACTTTATGTATCCAAATCAAGCTTCTTACAAAGTGATTCATCCTGGTTTGATTGGAACGACGAAGAAGCTGTCCTATTCCCAAACTGGGAAACTGGAATCACCTGATTAGAAAGTGGGATAACTTCTTCATCCCAACTCCTATGAGATTTATTCAACTTCCTGGTGATTCTCCACCACTTTATGTATCCAAATCAAGCTTCTTACAAAGTGATTCATCCTGGTTTGATTGGAACGACGAAGAGCTGTCCTATTCCCAAACTGGAAACTGGAATCACCTGATTAGAAAGTGGGATAACTTCTTCATCCCAACTCCTATGAGATTTATTCAACTTCCTGGTGATTCTCCACACTTTATGTATCCAAATCAAGCTTCTTACAAAGTGATTCATCCTGGTTTGATTGGAACGACGAAGAAGCTGTCCTATTCCCAAACTGGGAAACTGGAATCACCTGATTAGAAAGTGGGATAACTTCTTCATCCAACTCCTATGAGATTTATTCAACTTCCTGGTGATTCTCCAACACTTTATGTATCCAAATCAAGCTTCTTACAAAGTGATTCATCCTGGTTTGATTGGAACGACGAAGAAGCTGTCCTATTCCCAAACTGGGAAACTGGAATCACCTGATTAGAAAGTGGGATAACTTCTTCATCCCAACTCCTATGAGATTTATTCACTTATGTTCTGGTGATTCTCCACCATTTTATGTATCCAAATCAAGCTTCTTACAAAGTGATTCATCCTGGTTTGATTGGAACGACGAAGAAGCTGTCCTATTCCCAAACTGGGAACTGGAATCACCTGATTAGAAAGTGGGATAACTTCTTCATCCCAACTCCTATGAGATTTATTCAACTTCCTGGATTCTCCAACACTTTATGTATCCAAATCAAGCTTCTTACAAAGTGATTCATCCTGGTTTGATTGGAACGACGAAGAAGCTGTCCTATTCCCAAACTGGGAAACTGGAATCACCTGATTAGAAAGTGGGATAACTTCTTCATCCCAACTCCTATGAGATTTATTCAACTTCCTGGTGATTCTCCAACACTTTATGTATCCAAATCAAGCTTCTTACAAAGTGATTCATCCTGGTTTGATTGGAACGACGAAGAAGCTGTCCTATTCCCAAACTGGGAAACTGGAATCACCTGATTAGAAAGTGGGATCTTCTTCATCCCAACTCCTATGAGATTTATTCAACTTCCTGGTGATTCTCCAACACTTTATGTATCCAAATCAAGCTTCTTACAAAGTGATTCATCCTGGTTTGATTGGAACGACGAAGAAGCTGTCCTATTCCCAAACTGGGAAACTGGAATCACCTGATTAGAAAGTGGGATAACTTCTTCATCCCAACTCCTATGAGATTTATTCAACTCCTGGTGATTCTCCACCATTTTATGTATCCAAATCAAGCTTCTTACAAAGTGATTCATCCTGGTTTGATTGGAACGACGAAGAAGCTGTCCTATTCCCAAACTGGGAAACTGGAATCACCTGATTAGAAAGTGGGATAACTTCTTCATCCCAACTCCTATGAGATTTATTCAACTTCCTGGTGATTCTCCAACACTTTATGTATCCAAATCAAGCTTCTTACAAAGTGATTCATCCTGGTTTGATTGGAACGACGAAGAAGCTGTCCTATTCCCAAACTGGGAAACTGGAATCACCTGATTAGAAAGTGGGATAACTTCTTCATCCCAACTCCTATGAGATTTATTCAACTTCCTGGTGATTCTCCAACACTTTATGTATCCAAATCAAGCTTCTTACAAAGTGATTCATCCTGGTTTGATTGGAACGACGAAGAAGCTGTCCTATTCCCAAACTGGGAAACTGGAATCACCTGATTAGAAAGTGGGATAACTTCTTCATCCCAACTCCTATGAGATTTATTTCAACTTCCTGGTGATTCTCCAACACTTTATGTATCCAAATCAAGCTTCTTACAAAGTGATTCATCCTGGTTTGATTGGAACGACGAAGAAGCTGTCCTATTCCCAAACTGGGAAACTGGAATCACCTGATTAGAAAGTGGATAACTTCTTCATTCCATCCCAACTCTATGAGATTTATTCAACTTCCTGGTGATTCTCAACACTTTATGTATCCAAATCAAGCTTCTTACAAAGTGATTCATCCTTGTTTGATTGGAACGACGAAGAAGCTGTCCTATTCCCAAACTGGGAAACTCACCTGATTAGAAAGTGGGATAACTTCTTCATCCCAACTCCTATGAGATTTATTCAACTTCCTGGTGATTCTCTCCAACACTTTATGTATCCAAATCAAGCTTCTTACAAAGTGATTCATCCTGGTTTGATTGGAACGACGAAGAAGCTGTCCTATTCCCAAACTGGGAAACTGGAATCACCTGATTAGAAAGTGGGATAACTTCTTCATCCCAACTCCTATGAGATTTATTCAACTTCCTGGTGATTCTCCACACTTTATGTATCCAAATCAAGCTTCTTACAAAGTGATTCATCCTGGTTTGATTGGAACGACGAAGAAGCTGTCCTATTCCCAAACTGGGAATCACACTGATTAGAAAGTGGGATAACTTCTTCATCCCAACTCCTATGAGATTTATTCAACTTCCTGGTGATTCTCCAACCACTTTATGTATCCAAATCAAGCTTCTTACAAAGTGATTCATCCTGGTTTGATTGGAACGACGAAGAAGCTGTCCTATTCCCAAACTGGGAAACTGGAATCACCTGATTAGAAAGTGGGATAACTTCTTCATCCCAACTCCTATGAGATTTATTCAACTTCCTGGTGATTCTCCAACACTTTATGTATCCAAATCAAGCTTCTTACAAAGTGATTCATCCTGGTTTGATTGGAACGACGAAGAAGCTGTCCTATTCCCAAACTGGGAAACTGGAATCACCTGATTAGAAAGTGGGATAACTTCTTCATCCCAACTCCTATGAGATTTATTCAACTTCCTGGTGATTCTCAACACTTTATGTATCCAAATCAAGCTTCTTACAAAGTGATTCATCCTGGTTTGATTGGAACGACGAAGAAGCTGTCCTATTCCCAAACTGGGAAACTGGAATCACCTGATTAGAAAGTGGGATAACTTCTTCATCCCAACTCCTATGAGATTTATTCAACTTCCTGGTGATTCTCCAACCACTTTATGTATCCAAATCAAGCTTCTTACAAAGTGATTCATCCTGGTTTGATTGGAACGACGAAGAAGCTGTCCTATTCCCAAACTGGGAAACTGGAATCACCTGATTAGAAAGTGGGATAACTTCTTCATCCAACTCCTATGAGATTTATTCAACTTCCTGGTGATTCTCCACACTTTATGTATCCAAATCAAGCTTCTTACAAAGTGATTCATCCTGGTTTGATTGGAACGACGAAGAAGCTGTCCTATTCCCAAACTGGGAAACTGGAATCACCTGATTAGAAAGTGGGATAATTTCATCCCAACTCCTATGAGATTTATTCAACTTCCTGGTGATTCTCCAACACTTTATGTATCCAAATCAAGCTTCTTACAAAGTGATTCATCCTGGTTTGATTGGAACGACGAAGAAGCTGTCCTATTCCCAAACTGGGAAACTGGAATCACCTGATTAGAAAGTGGGATAACTTCTTCATCCCAACTCCTATGAGATTTATTCAACTTCCTGGTGATTCTCCCACCATTTATGTATCCAAATCAAGCTTCTTACAAAGTGATTCATCCTGGTTTGATTGGAACGACGAAGAAGCTGTCCTATTCCCAAACTGGGAAACTGGAATCACCTGATTAGAAAGTGGGATAACTTCTTCATCCCAACTCCTATGAGATTTATTCAACTTCCTGGTGATTCTCCAACACTTTATGTATCCAAATCAAGCTTCTTACAAAGTGATTCATCCTGGTTTGATTGGAACGACGAAGAAGCTGTCCTATTCCCAAACTGGGAAACTGGAATCACCTGATTAGAAAGTGGGATAACTTCTTTCATCCCAACTCCTATGAGATTTATTCAACTTCCTGGTGATTCTCCACCATTTATGTATCCAAATCAAGCTTCTTACAAAGTGATTCATCCTGGTTTGATTGGAACGACGAAGAAGCTGTCCTATTCCCAAACTGGGAAACTGGAATCACCTGATTAGAAAGTGGGATAACTTCTTCATCCCAACTCCTATGAGATTTATTCAACTTCCTGTGATTCTCCAACACTTTATGTATCCAAATCAAGCTTCTTACAAAGTGATTCATCCTGGTTTGATTGGAACGACGAAGAAGCTGTCCTATTCCCAAACTGGGAAACTGGAATCACCCTTAGAATGGGATAACTTCTTCATCCCAACTCCTATGAGATTTATTCAACTTCCTGGTGATTCTCCAACACTTTATGTATCCAAATCAAGCTTCTTACAAAGTGATTCATCCTGGTTTGATTGGAACGACGAAGAAGCTGTCCTATTCCCAAACTGGAAACTGGAATCACCTGATTAGAAAGTGGGATAACTTCTTCATCCCAACTCCTATGAGATTTATTCAACTTCCTGGTGATTCTCCAACACTTTATGTATCCAAATCAAGCTTCTTACAAAGTGATTCATCCTGGTTTGATTGGAACGACGAAGAAGCTGTCCTATTCCCAAACTGGGAAACTGGAATCACCTGATTAGAAAGTGGGATAACTTCTTCTCATCCCAACTCCTATGAGATTTATTCAACTTCCTGGTGATTCTCCAACACTTTATGTATCCAAATCAAGCTTCTTACAAGTGATTCATCCTGGTTTGATTGGAACGACGAAGAAGCTGTCCTATTCCCAAACTGGAATTCACCTGATTAGAAAGTGGGATAACTTCTTCATCCCAACTCCTATGAGATTTATTCAACTTCCTGGTGATTCTCCAACACTTTATGTATCCAAATCAAGCTTCTTACAAAGTGATTCATCCTGGTTGATTGGAACGACGAAGAAGCTGTCCTATTCCCAAACTGGGAAACTGGAATCACCTGATTAGAAAGTGGGATAACTTCTTCATCCCAACTCCTATGAGATTTATTCAACTTCCTGGTGATTCTCCAACACTTTATGTATCCAAATCAAGCTTCTTACAAAGTGATTCATCCTGGTTTGATTGGAACGACGAAGAAGCTGTCCTATTCCCAAACTGGAATCACCTGATTAGAAAGTGGGATAACTTCTTCATCCCAACTCCTATGAGATTTATTCAACTTCCTGGTGATTCTCCAACACTTTATGTATCCAAATCAAGCTTCTTACAAAGTGATTCATCCTGGTTTGATTGGAACGACGAAGAAGCTGTCCTATTTCCAAACTGGGAAACTGGAATCACCTGATTAGAAAGTGGGATAACTTCTTCATCCCAACTCCTATGAGATTTATTCAACTTCCTGGTGATTCTCCACCACTTTATGTATCCAAATCAAGCTTCTTACAAAGTGATTCATCCTGGTTTGATTGGAACGACGAAGAAGCTGTCCTATTCCCAAACTGGGAAACTGGAATCACCTGATTAGAAAGTGGGATAACTTCTTCATCCCAACTCCTATGAGATTTATTCAACTTCCTGGTGATTCTCCAACACTTTATGTATCCAAATCAAGCTTCTTACAAAGTGATTCATCCTGGTTTGATTGGAACGACGAAGAAGCTGTCCTATTCCCAAACTGGGAAACTGGAATCACCTGATTAGAAAGTGGGATAACTTCTTCATCCCAACTCCTATGAGATTTATTCAACTTCCTGGTGATTCTCCAACACTTTATGTATCCAAATCAAGCTTCTTACAAAGTGATTCAGTCCTGGTTTTAAAATTGGAACGACGAAAGCTGTCCTATTCCAAACTGGGAAACTGGAATCACCTGATTAGAAAGTGGGATAACTTCTTCATCCCAACTCCTATGAGATTTATTCAACTTCCTGGTGTTTCTCCACCACTTATGTATCCAAATCAATTTCTTACAAAGTGATTCATCCTGGTTTGATTGGAACGACGAAGAAGCTGTCCTATTCCCAACGGGAAACTGAATCACCTGATTAGAAAGTGGGATAACTTCTTCATCCCAACTCCTATGAGATTAATTCAACTTCCTGGTGATTCTCCAAACCTTTATGTATCCAAATCAAGCTTCTTACAAAGTGATTCATCCTGGTTTATTGGACGACGAGAAGCTGTCATATTCCCAAACTGGGAAACTGGAATCACTGATTTGAAAGTGGGATAACTTCTTCATCCCAACTCCTATGAGATTTATTCAACTTCCTGGTGTTTCCACCACTTTTATGTATCCAAATCAAGCTTCTTACAAAGTGATTCATCCTGGTTTGATTGGAACGACGAAGAAGCTGTCCTATTCCCAACTGGGAAACTGGAATCACCTGATTTGAAAGTGGGATAACTTCTTCATCCCCAACTCCTATGAGATTTATTCAACTTCCTGGTGATTCTCCACCACTTTATGTATCCAAATCAAGCTTCTTACAAAGTGATTCATCTGGTGGTTGATTGGAACGACGAAGAAGCTGTCCTATTCCCAAACTGGGAAACTGGAATCACCTGATTTGAAAGTGGGATAACTTCTTCATCCCAACTCCTATGAGATTTATTCAACTCCCTGGTGATTCTCCCACACTTTATGTATCCAAATCAAGCTTCTTACAAAGTGATTCATCCTGGTTTGATTGAAACGACGAAGAGCTCCTATTCCCAACTGGGAAACTGAATCACCTGATTAGAAAGTGGGATAACTCTTCATCCAACTCCTATGAGATTTATTCAACTTCCTGGTGATTCTCCACCACTTTATGTATCCAATCAGCTTCTTACAAAGTGATTTCATCCTGGTTTGATTGGAACACGACGAAGAGCTGTCCTATTCCCAAACTGGGAAACTGGAATCACCTGATTAGAAAGTGGGATAACTTCTTCATCCCAACTCCCTATGAGATTTATTCAACTTCCTGGTGTTTCTCCACCACTTTATGTATCCAAATCAAGCTTCTTACAAGTGATTCATCCTGGTTTGATTGGAACGACGAAGAAGCTGTCCTATTCCCAAACTGGGAAACTGGAATCACCTGATTAAAGTGGGATAACTTCTTCATCCCAACTCCTATGAGATTTATTCAACTTCCTGGTGATTCTCCACCATTTATGTATCCAAATCAAGCTTCTTACAAAGTTGATTCATCCTGGTTTGATTGGAACGACGAAGAAGCTGTCCTATTCCCAAACTGGGAACTGAATCACCTGATTAGAAAGTGGGATAACTTCTTCATCCCAACTCCTATGAGATTTATTCAACTCCTGGTGATTCTCTCCACCACTTTATGTATCCAAATCAATTTCTTACAAAGTGATTCATCCTGGTTTGATTGAACGACGAAAAGCTGTCCTATTCCCAAACTGGGAAACTGGAATCACCTGATTAGAAAGTGGGATAACTTCTTCATCCCAACTCCTATGAGATTTATTCAACTTCCTGGTGATTCTCCACCACTTTATGTATCCAAATCAAGCTTCTTACAAAGTGATTCATCCTGGTTTGATTGGAACGACGAAGAAGCTGTCCTATTCCCAAACTGGGAAACTGGAATCACCTGATTAAAAGTGGGATAACTTCTTCATCCCAACTCCTATGAGATTTATTCAACTTCCTGGTGATTCTCCACCACTTTATGTATCCAATCAAGCTTCTTACAAAGTGATTCATCCTGGTTTGATTGGAACGACGAAGCTTGTCCTATTCCCAAACTGGGAAACTGGAATCACCTGATTAGAAAGTGGGATAACTTCTTCATCCCAATGCCCATGAGATTTATTCAACTTCCTGTGATTCTCCACCACTTTATGTATCCAAATCAAGCTTCTTACAAAGTGATTCCATCTGGTTTGATGGAACGACGAAGAAGCTGTCCTATTCCCAAACTGGGAAACTGGAATCACCTGATAGAAAGTGGGATAACTTCTTCATCCCAACTCCTATGAGATTTATTCAACTTCCTGTGTTTCTCCACCACTTTATGTATCCAAATCAAGCTTCTTACAAAGTGATTCATCCTGGTTTGATTGAAACACGAAGAAGCTGTCCTATTCCCAAACTGGGAAACTGGAATCACCTGATTAGAAAGTGGGATAACTTCTTCATCCCAACTCCTATGAGATTTATTCAACTTCCTGGTGATTCTCCACCACTTTATGTATCCAAATCAAGCTTCTTACAAAGTGATTCATCCTGGTTTGATTGGAACGACGAAGAAGCTGTCCTATTCCCAAACTGGGAAACTGGAATCACCTGATTGAAAGTGGGATAACTTCTTCATCCCAACTCCTATGAGATTTATTCACTTCCTGGTGATTCTCCAACACTTTATGTATCCAAATCAAGCTTCTTACAAAGTGATTCATCCTGGTTTGATTGGAACGACGAAGTGTCAGCTTCCCAAACTGGGAAACTGGAATCACCTGATTTGAAAGTGGGATAACTTCTTCATCCCAACTCCTATGAGATTTATTTCAACTTCCTGGTGTTCTCCAACACTTTATGTATCCAAATCAAGCTTCTTACAAAGTGATTCATCCTGGTTTGATTGGAACGACGAAGAAGCTGTCCTATTCCCAAACTGGGAAACTGGATCACCTGATTTGAAAGTGGGATAACTTCTTCATCCCAACTCCTATGAGATTTATTCAACTTCCTGGTGATTCTCCACCACTTTATGTATCCAAATCAAGCTTCTTACAAAGTGATTCATCCTGGTTTGATTGGAACGACGAAGAAGCTGTCCTATTCCCAAACTGGGAAACTGGAATCACCTGATTAGAAAGTGGGATAACTTCTTCATCCCAACTCCTATGAGATTTATTCAACTTCCTGGTGATTCTCCACACTTTATGTATCCAAATCAAGCTTCTTACAAAGTGATTCATCCTGGTTTGATTGGAACGACGAAGAAGCTGTCCTATTCCCAAACTGGGAAACTGGAATCACCTGATTAGAAAGTGGATAACTTCTTCATCCCAACTCCTATGAGATTTATTCAACTTCCTGGTTTCTTCTTCTCCACCATTTTATGTATCCAAATCAAGCTTCTTACAAAGTGATTCATCCTGTTTTGATTGGAACGAAAGAAGCTGTCCTATTCCCAAACTGGGAAACTGGAATCACCTGATTAGAAAGTGGGATAACTTCTTCATCCCAACTCCTATGAGATTTATTCAACTTCCTGGTGATTCTCCAACCACTTTATGTATCCAAATCAAGCTTCTTACAAAGTGATTCATCCTGGTTTGATTGGAACGACGAAGAAGCTGTCCTATTCCCAAACTGGGAAACTGGAATCACCTGATTTGAGAAAGTGGGATAACTTCTTCATCCCAACTCCTATGAGATTTATTCAACTTCCTGGTGATTCTCCACCACTTATGTATCCAAATCAAGCTTCTTACAAAGTGATTCATCCTGTTTGATTGGAACGACGAAGAAGCTGTCCTATTCCCAAACTGCGAAACTGGAATCACCTGATTTGAAAGTGGGATAACTTCTTCATCCCAACTCCTATGAGATTTATTCAACTTCCTGGGGATTCTCCACCACTTTATGTATCCAAATCAAGCTTCTTACAAGTGATTCATCCTGGTTTGAATGAACGACGAAGAAGCTGTCCTATTCCCAACTGGGAAACTGGAATCACCTGATTAGAAAGTGGGATAACTTCTTCATCCCCTCCTATGAGATTTATTCAACTTCCTGTGATTTCTTCTCCACCATTTTATGTATCCAAATCAAGCTTCTTACAAGTGATTCATCCTGGTTTGATTGGAACGACGAAGAAGCTGTCCTATTCCCAAACTGGGAAACTGGAATCACCTGATTAGAAAGTGGGATAACTTCTTCATCCCAACTCCTATGAGATTTATTCAACTTCCTGGTGATTCTCCAACACTTTATGTTATCCAAATCAAGCTTCTTACAAAGTGATTCATCCTTGGTTTATTGGAACGACGAAGAAGCTGTCCTATTCCCAAACTGGAAACTGGAATCACCTGATTAGAAAGTGGGATAAACTTCTTTCTTGGGATCAAGGTCTGATTTCCATTTATGAATCCAAAGGCGACCTGGAAATTGGAAGGGGGGACTGTCGGGCCCATCCTCCTATGAGATTATTCAACTTCCTGGTGATTCTCCACCACTTTATGTATCCAATCAAGCTTCTTACAAGTGATTCATCCTGGTTTGATTGGAACGACGAAGAAGCTGTCCTATTCCCAAACTGGAAACTGGAATCACCTGATTTGAAAGTGGGATAACTTCTTCATCCCAACTCCTATGAGATTTATTCAACTTCCTGGTGATTCTCCAACACTTTATGTATCCAAATCAAGCTTCTTACAAGTGATTCATCCTGGTTTTGATTGGAACGACGAAGAAGCTGTCCTATTCCCAAACTGGGAAACTGGAATCACCTGATTTGAGAAAGTGGGATAACTTCTTCATCCCACTCCTATGAGATTTATTCAACTTCCTGGTGATTCTCTCCCCACCATTTTATGTATCCAAATCAAGCTTCTTACAAAGTGATTCATCCTGGTTTGATTGAACGACGAAAGCTGTCCTATTCCCAAACTGGGAAACTGGAATCACCTGATTAGAAAGTGGGATAACTTCTTCATCCCAACTCCTATGAGATTTATTCAACTTCCTGGTGATTCTCCACCACTTTATGTATCCAATCAAGCTTCTTACAAGTGATTCATCCTGGTTTGATTGGAACGACGAAGAAGCTGTCCTATTCCCAACTGGGAAACTGGAATCACCTGATTAGAAAGTGGGATAACTTCTTCATCCCAACTCCTATGAGATTTATTCAACTTCCTGGTGATTCTCCACCATTTATGTATCCAAATCAAGCTTCTTACAAAGTGATTCATCCTGGTTTGATTGGAACGACGAAGAAGCTGTCCTATTCCCAAACTGGGAACTGGAATCACCTGATTGAAAGTGGGATAACTTCTTCATCCCACTCCTATGAGATTTTCAACTTCCTGTGATGATTCTCCAACAATTTATGTATCCAAATCAAGCTTCTTACAAAGTGATTCATCTGGTTTGATTGGAACGACGAAGAAGCTGTCCTATTCCCAAACTGGGAAACTGGAATCACCTGATTAGAAAGTGGGATAACTTCTTCATCCCAACTCCTATGAGATTTATTCAACTTCCTGGTGATTCTCCAACACTTTATGTATCCAAATCAAGCTTCTTACAAAGTGATTCATCCTGGTTTGATTGGAACGACGAAGAAGCTGTCCTATTCCCAAACTGGGAAACTGGAATCACCTGATTAGAAAGTGGGATAACTTCTTCATCCCAACTCCTATGAGATTTATTCAACTTCCTGGTGATTCTCCACACTTTATGTATCCAAATCAAGCTTCTTACAAAGTGATTCATCCTGGTTTGATTGGAACGACGAAGAAGCTGTCCTATTCCCAAACTGGGAAACTGGAATCACCTGATTAGAAAGTGGGATAACTTCTTCATCCCAACTCCTATGAGATTTATTCAACTTCCTGGTGTTTCTCCACCACTTTATGTATCCAAATCAAGCTTCTTACAAAGTGATTCATCCTGGTTTGATTGGAACGACGAAGAAGCTGTCCTATTCCCAAACTGGGAAACTGGAATCACCTGATTAGAAAGTGGGATAACTTCTTCATCCCAACTCCTATGAGATTTATTCAACTTCCTGGTGATTCTCCACCACTTTATGTATCCAAATCAAGCTTCTTACAAAGTGATTCATCCTGGTTTGATTGGAACGACGAAGAAGCTGTCCTATTCCCAAACTGGGAAACTGGAATCACCTGATTAGAAAGTGGGATAACTTCTTCATCCCAACTCCTATGAGATTTATTCAACTTCCTGGTGATTCTCCCACCACTTTATGTATCCAAATCAAGCTTCTTACAAAGTGATTCATCCTGGTTTGATTGGAACGACGAAGAAGCTGTCCTATTCCCAAACTGGGAAACTGGAATCACCTGATTAGAAAGTGGGATAACTTCTTCATCCCAACTCCTATGAGATTTATTCAACTTCCTGGTGATTCTCCAACACTTTATGTATCCAAATCAAGCTTCTTACAAAGTGATTCATCCTGGTTTGATTGGAACGACGAAGAAGCTGTCCTATTCCCAAACTGGGAAACTGGAATCACCTGATTAGAAAGTGGGATAACTTCTTCATCCCAACTCCTATGAGATTTATTCAACTTCCTGGTGATTCTCCACCACTTTATGTATCCAAATCAAGCTTCTTACAAAGTGATTCATCCTGGTTTGATTGGAACGACGAAGAAGCTGTCCTATTCCCAAACTGGGAAACTGGAATCACCTGATTAGAAAGTGGGATAACTTCTTCATCCCAACTCCTATGAGATTTATTCAACTTCCTGGTGATTCTCCAACACTTTATGTATCCAAATCAAGCTTCTTACAAAGTGATTCATCCTGGTTTGATTGGAACGACGAAGAAGCTGTCCTATTCCCAAACTGGGAAACTGGAATCACCTGATTAGAAAGTGGGATAACTTCTTCATCCCAACTCCTATGAGATTTATTCAACTTCCTGGTGATTCTCCACCACTTTATGTATCCAAATCAAGCTTCTTACAAAGTGATTCATCCTGGTTTGATTGGAACGACGAAGAAGCTGTCCTATTCCCAAACTGGGAAACTGGAATCACCTGATTAGAAAGTGGGATAACTTCTTCATCCCAACTCCTATGAGATTTATTCAACTTCCTGGTGATTCTCCACCACTTTATGTATCCAAATCAAGCTTCTTACAAAGTGATTCATCCTGGTTTGATTGGAACGACGAAGAAGCTGTCCTATTCCCAAACTGGGAAACTGGAATCACCTGATTAGAAAGTGGGATAACTTCTTCATCCCAACTCCTATGAGATTTATTCAACTTCCTGGTGATTCTCCAACACTTTATGTATCCAAATCAAGCTTCTTACAAAGTGATTCATCCTGGTTTGATTGGAACGACGAAGAAGCTGTCCTATTCCCAAACTGGGAAACTGGAATCACCTGATTAGAAAGTGGGATAACTTCTTCATCCCAACTCCTATGAGATTTATTCAACTTCCTGGTGATTCTCCAACACTTTATGTATCCAAATCAAGCTTCTTACAAAGTGATTCATCCTGGTTTGATTGGAACGACGAAGAAGCTGTCCTATTCCCAAACTGGGAAACTGGAATCACCTGATTAGAAAGTGGGATAACTTCTTCATCCCAACTCCTATGAGATTTATTCAACTTCCTGGTGATTCTCCACCACTTTATGTATCCAAATCAAGCTTCTTACAAAGTGATTCATCCTGGTTTGATTGGAACGACGAAGAAGCTGTCCTATTCCCAAACTGGGAAACTGGAATCACCTGATTAGAAAGTGGGATAACTTCTTCATCCCAACTCCTATGAGATTTATTCAACTTCCTGGTGATTCTCCACCACTTTATGTATCCAAATCAAGCTTCTTACAAAGTGATTCATCCTGGTTTGATTGGAACGACGAAGAAGCTGTCCTATTCCCAAACTGGGAAACTGGAATCACCTGATTAGAAAGTGGGATAACTTCTTCATCCCAACTCCTATGAGATTTATTCAACTTCCTGGTGATTCTCCAACACTTTATGTATCCAAATCAAGCTTCTTACAAAGTGATTCATCCTGGTTTGATTGGAACGACGAAGAAGCTGTCCTATTCCCAAACTGGGAAACTGGAATCACCTGATTAGAAAGTGGGATAACTTCTTCATCCCAACTCCTATGAGATTTATTCAACTTCCTGGTGATTCTCCAACACTTTATGTATCCAAATCAAGCTTCTTACAAAGTGATTCATCCTGGTTTGATTGGAACGACGAAGAAGCTGTCCTATTCCCAAACTGGGAAACTGGAATCACCTGATTAGAAAGTGGGATAACTTCTTCATCCCAACTCCTATGAGATTTATTCAACTTCCTGGTGATTCTCCACCACTTTATGTATCCAAATCAAGCTTCTTACAAAGTGATTCATCCTGGTTTGATTGGAACGACGAAGAAGCTGTCCTATTCCCAAACTGGGAAACTGGAATCACCTGATTAGAAAGTGGGATAACTTCTTCATCCCAACTCCTATGAGATTTATTCAACTTCCTGGTGATTCTCCAACACTTTATGTATCCAAATCAAGCTTCTTACAAAGTGATTCATCCTGGTTTGATTGGAACGACGAAGAAGCTGTCCTATTCCCAAACTGGGAAACTGGAATCACCTGATTAGAAAGTGGGATAACTTCTTCATCCCAACTCCTATGAGATTTATTCAACTTCCTGGTGATTCTCCACCACTTTATGTATCCAAATCAAGCTTCTTACAAAGTGATTCATCCTGGTTTGATTGGAACGACGAAGAAGCTGTCCTATTCCCAAACTGGGAAACTGGAATCACCTGATTAGAAAGTGGGATAACTTCTTCATCCCAACTCCTATGAGATTTATTCAACTTCCTGGTGATTCTCCACACTTTATGTATCCAAATCAAGCTTCTTACAAAGTGATTCATCCTGGTTTGATTGGAACGACGAAGAAGCTGTCCTATTCCCAAACTGGGAAACTGGAATCACCTGATTAGAAAGTGGGATAACTTCTTCATCCCAACTCCTATGAGATTTATTCAACTTCCTGGTGATTCTCCACCACTTTATGTATCCAAATCAAGCTTCTTACAAAGTGATTCATCCTGGTTTGATTGGAACGACGAAGAAGCTGTCCTATTCCCAAACTGGGAAACTGGAATCACCTGATTAGAAAGTGGGATAACTTCTTCATCCCAACTCCTATGAGATTTATTCAACTTCCTGGTGATTCTCCAACACTTTATGTATCCAAATCAAGCTTCTTACAAAGTGATTCATCCTGGTTTGATTGGAACGACGAAGAAGCTGTCCTATTCCCAAACTGGGAAACTGGAATCACCTGATTAGAAAGTGGGATAACTTCTTCATCCCAACTCCTATGAGATTTATTCAACTTCCTGGTGATTCTCCAACACTTTATGTATCCAAATCAAGCTTCTTACAAAGTGATTCATCCTGGTTTGATTGGAACGACGAAGAAGCTGTCCTATTCCCAAACTGGGAAACTGGAATCACCTGATTAGAAAGTGGGATAACTTCTTCATCCCAACTCCTATGAGATTTATTCAACTTCCTGGTGATTCTCCAACACTTTATGTATCCAAATCAAGCTTCTTACAAAGTGATTCATCCTGGTTTGATTGGAACGACGAAGAAGCTGTCCTATTCCCAAACTGGGAAACTGGAATCACCTGATTAGAAAGTGGGATAACTTCTTCATCCCAACTCCTATGAGATTTATTCAACTTCCTGGTGATTCTCCAACACTTTATGTATCCAAATCAAGCTTCTTACAAAGTGATTCATCCTGGTTTGATTGGAACGACGAAGAAGCTGTCCTATTCCCAAACTGGGAAACTGGAATCACCTGATTAGAAAGTGGGATAACTTCTTCATCCCAACTCCTATGAGATTTATTCAACTTCCTGGTGATTCTCCACCACTTTATGTATCCAAATCAAGCTTCTTACAAAGTGATTCATCCTGGTTTGATTGGAACGACGAAGAAGCTGTCCTATTCCCAAACTGGGAAACTGGAATCACCTGATTAGAAAGTGGGATAACTTCTTCATCCCAACTCCTATGAGATTTATTCAACTTCCTGGTGATTCTCCACACTTTATGTATCCAAATCAAGCTTCTTACAAAGTGATTCATCCTGGTTTGATTGGAACGACGAAGAAGCTGTCCTATTCCCAAACTGGGAAACTGGAATCACCTGATTAGAAAGTGGGATAACTTCTTCATCCCAACTCCTATGAGATTTATTCAACTTCCTGGTGATTCTCCAACACTTTATGTATCCAAATCAAGCTTCTTACAAAGTGATTCATCCTGGTTTGATTGGAACGACGAAGAAGCTGTCCTATTCCCAAACTGGGAAACTGGAATCACCTGATTAGAAAGTGGGATAACTTCTTCATCCCAACTCCTATGAGATTTATTCAACTTCCTGGTGATTCTCCACCACTTTATGTATCCAAATCAAGCTTCTTACAAAGTGATTCATCCTGGTTTGATTGGAACGACGAAGAAGCTGTCCTATTCCCAAACTGGGAAACTGGAATCACCTGATTAGAAAGTGGGATAACTTCTTCATCCCAACTCCTATGAGATTTATTCAACTTCCTGGTGATTCTCCAACACTTTATGTATCCAAATCAAGCTTCTTACAAAGTGATTCATCCTGGTTTGATTGGAACGACGAAGAAGCTGTCCTATTCCCAAACTGGGAAACTGGAATCACCTGATTAGAAAGTGGGATAACTTCTTCATCCCAACTCCTATGAGATTTATTCAACTTCCTGGTGATTCTCCAACACTTTATGTATCCAAATCAAGCTTCTTACAAAGTGATTCATCCTGGTTTGATTGGAACGACGAAGAAGCTGTCCTATTCCCAAACTGGGAAACTGGAATCACCTGATTAGAAAGTGGGATAACTTCTTCATCCCAACTCCTATGAGATTTATTCAACTTCCTGGTGATTCTCCACCACTTTATGTATCCAAATCAAGCTTCTTACAAAGTGATTCATCCTGGTTTGATTGGAACGACGAAGAAGCTGTCCTATTCCCAAACTGGGAAACTGGAATCACCTGATTAGAAAGTGGGATAACTTCTTCATCCCAACTCCTATGAGATTTATTCAACTTCCTGGTGATTCTCCAACACTTTATGTATCCAAATCAAGCTTCTTACAAAGTGATTCATCCTGGTTTGATTGGAACGACGAAGAAGCTGTCCTATTCCCAAACTGGGAAACTGGAATCACCTGATTAGAAAGTGGGATAACTTCTTCATCCCAACTCCTATGAGATTTATTCAACTTCCTGGTGATTCTCCACCACTTTATGTATCCAAATCAAGCTTCTTACAAAGTGATTCATCCTGGTTTGATTGGAACGACGAAGAAGCTGTCCTATTCCCAAACTGGGAAACTGGAATCACCTGATTAGAAAGTGGGATAACTTCTTCATCCCAACTCCTATGAGATTTATTCAACTTCCTGGTGATTCTCCAACACTTTATGTATCCAAATCAAGCTTCTTACAAAGTGATTCATCCTGGTTTGATTGGAACGACGAAGAAGCTGTCCTATTCCCAAACTGGGAAACTGGAATCACCTGATTAGAAAGTGGGATAACTTCTTCATCCCAACTCCTATGAGATTTATTCAACTTCCTGGTGATTCTCCAACACTTTATGTATCCAAATCAAGCTTCTTACAAAGTGATTCATCCTGGTTTGATTGGAACGACGAAGAAGCTGTCCTATTCCCAAACTGGGAAACTGGAATCACCTGATTAGAAAGTGGGATAACTTCTTCATCCCAACTCCTATGAGATTTATTCAACTTCCTGGTGATTCTCCAACACTTTATGTATCCAAATCAAGCTTCTTACAAAGTGATTCATCCTGGTTTGATTGGAACGACGAAGAAGCTGTCCTATTCCCAAACTGGGAAACTGGAATCACCTGATTAGAAAGTGGGATAACTTCTTCATCCCAACTCCTATGAGATTTATTCAACTTCCTGGTGATTCTCCAACACTTTATGTATCCAAATCAAGCTTCTTACAAAGTGATTCATCCTGGTTTGATTGGAACGACGAAGAAGCTGTCCTATTCCCAAACTGGGAAACTGGAATCACCTGATTAGAAAGTGGGATAACTTCTTCATCCCAACTCCTATGAGATTTATTCAACTTCCTGGTGATTCTCCAACACTTTATGTATCCAAATCAAGCTTCTTACAAAGTGATTCATCCTGGTTTGATTGGAACGACGAAGAAGCTGTCCTATTCCCAAACTGGGAAACTGGAATCACCTGATTAGAAAGTGGGATAACTTCTTCATCCCAACTCCTATGAGATTTATTCAACTTCCTGGTGATTCTCCACCACTTTATGTATCCAAATCAAGCTTCTTACAAAGTGATTCATCCTGGTTTGATTGGAACGACGAAGAAGCTGTCCTATTCCCAAACTGGGAAACTGGAATCACCTGATTAGAAAGTGGGATAACTTCTTCATCCCAACTCCTATGAGATTTATTCAACTTCCTGGTGATTCTCCAACACTTTATGTATCCAAATCAAGCTTCTTACAAAGTGATTCATCCTGGTTTGATTGGAACGACGAAGAAGCTGTCCTATTCCCAAACTGGGAAACTGGAATCACCTGATTAGAAAGTGGGATAACTTCTTCATCCCAACTCCTATGAGATTTATTCAACTTCCTGGTGATTCTCCAACACTTTATGTATCCAAATCAAGCTTCTTACAAAGTGATTCATCCTGGTTTGATTGGAACGACGAAGAAGCTGTCCTATTCCCAAACTGGGAAACTGGAATCACCTGATTAGAAAGTGGGATAACTTCTTCATCCCAACTCCTATGAGATTTATTCAACTTCCTGGTGATTCTCCAACACTTTATGTATCCAAATCAAGCTTCTTACAAAGTGATTCATCCTGGTTTGATTGGAACGACGAAGAAGCTGTCCTATTCCCAAACTGGGAAACTGGAATCACCTGATTAGAAAGTGGGATAACTTCTTCATCCCAACTCCTATGAGATTTATTCAACTTCCTGGTGATTCTCCACCACTTTATGTATCCAAATCAAGCTTCTTACAAAGTGATTCATCCTGGTTTGATTGGAACGACGAAGAAGCTGTCCTATTCCCAAACTGGGAAACTGGAATCACCTGATTAGAAAGTGGGATAACTTCTTCATCCCAACTCCTATGAGATTTATTCAACTTCCTGGTGATTCTCCAACACTTTATGTATCCAAATCAAGCTTCTTACAAAGTGATTCATCCTGGTTTGATTGGAACGACGAAGAAGCTGTCCTATTCCCAAACTGGGAAACTGGAATCACCTGATTAGAAAGTGGGATAACTTCTTCATCCCAACTCCTATGAGATTTATTCAACTTCCTGGTGATTCTCCACACTTTATGTATCCAAATCAAGCTTCTTACAAAGTGATTCATCCTGGTTTGATTGGAACGACGAAGAAGCTGTCCTATTCCCAAACTGGGAAACTGGAATCACCTGATTAGAAAGTGGGATAACTTCTTCATCCCAACTCCTATGAGATTTATTCAACTTCCTGGTGATTCTCCAACACTTTATGTATCCAAATCAAGCTTCTTACAAAGTGATTCATCCTGGTTTGATTGGAACGACGAAGAAGCTGTCCTATTCCCAAACTGGGAAACTGGAATCACCTGATTAGAAAGTGGGATAACTTCTTCATCCCAACTCCTATGAGATTTATTCAACTTCCTGGTGATTCTCCACCACTTTATGTATCCAAATCAAGCTTCTTACAAAGTGATTCATCCTGGTTTGATTGGAACGACGAAGAAGCTGTCCTATTCCCAAACTGGGAAACTGGAATCACCTGATTAGAAAGTGGGATAACTTCTTCATCCCAACTCCTATGAGATTTATTCAACTTCCTGGTGATTCTCCAACACTTTATGTATCCAAATCAAGCTTCTTACAAAGTGATTCATCCTGGTTTGATTGGAACGACGAAGAAGCTGTCCTATTCCCAAACTGGGAAACTGGAATCACCTGATTAGAAAGTGGGATAACTTCTTCATCCCAACTCCTATGAGATTTATTCAACTTCCTGGTGATTCTCCAACACTTTATGTATCCAAATCAAGCTTCTTACAAAGTGATTCATCCTGGTTTGATTGGAACGACGAAGAAGCTGTCCTATTCCCAAACTGGGAAACTGGAATCACCTGATTAGAAAGTGGGATAACTTCTTCATCCCAACTCCTATGAGATTTATTCAACTTCCTGGTGATTCTCCACACTTTATGTATCCAAATCAAGCTTCTTACAAAGTGATTCATCCTGGTTTGATTGGAACGACGAAGAAGCTGTCCTATTCCCAAACTGGGAAACTGGAATCACCTGATTAGAAAGTGGGATAACTTCTTCATCCCAACTCCTATGAGATTTATTCAACTTCCTGGTGATTCTCCACACTTTATGTATCCAAATCAAGCTTCTTACAAAGTGATTCATCCTGGTTTGATTGGAACGACGAAGAAGCTGTCCTATTCCCAAACTGGGAAACTGGAATCACCTGATTAGAAAGTGGGATAACTTCTTCATCCCAACTCCTATGAGATTTATTCAACTTCCTGGTGATTCTCCAACACTTTATGTATCCAAATCAAGCTTCTTACAAAGTGATTCATCCTGGTTTGATTGGAACGACGAAGAAGCTGTCCTATTCCCAAACTGGGAAACTGGAATCACCTGATTAGAAAGTGGGATAACTTCTTCATCCCAACTCCTATGAGATTTATTCAACTTCCTGGTGATTCTCCAACACTTTATGTATCCAAATCAAGCTTCTTACAAAGTGATTCATCCTGGTTTGATTGGAACGACGAAGAAGCTGTCCTATTCCCAAACTGGGAAACTGGAATCACCTGATTAGAAAGTGGGATAACTTCTTCATCCCAACTCCTATGAGATTTATTCAACTTCCTGGTGATTCTCCAACACTTTATGTATCCAAATCAAGCTTCTTACAAAGTGATTCATCCTGGTTTGATTGGAACGACGAAGAAGCTGTCCTATTCCCAAACTGGGAAACTGGAATCACCTGATTAGAAAGTGGGATAACTTCTTCATCCCAACTCCTATGAGATTTATTCAACTTCCTGGTGATTCTCCAACACTTTATGTATCCAAATCAAGCTTCTTACAAAGTGATTCATCCTGGTTTGATTGGAACGACGAAGAAGCTGTCCTATTCCCAAACTGGGAAACTGGAATCACCTGATTAGAAAGTGGGATAACTTCTTCATCCCAACTCCTATGAGATTTATTCAACTTCCTGGTGATTCTCCAACACTTTATGTATCCAAATCAAGCTTCTTACAAAGTGATTCATCCTGGTTTGATTGGAACGACGAAGAAGCTGTCCTATTCCCAAACTGGGAAACTGGAATCACCTGATTAGAAAGTGGGATAACTTCTTCATCCCAACTCCTATGAGATTTATTCAACTTCCTGGTGATTCTCCAACACTTTATGTATCCAAATCAAGCTTCTTACAAAGTGATTCATCCTGGTTTGATTGGAACGACGAAGAAGCTGTCCTATTCCCAAACTGGGAAACTGGAATCACCTGATTAGAAAGTGGGATAACTTCTTCATCCCAACTCCTATGAGATTTATTCAACTTCCTGGTGATTCTCCAACACTTTATGTATCCAAATCAAGCTTCTTACAAAGTGATTCATCCTGGTTTGATTGGAACGACGAAGAAGCTGTCCTATTCCCAAACTGGGAAACTGGAATCACCTGATTAGAAAGTGGGATAACTTCTTCATCCCAACTCCTATGAGATTTATTCAACTTCCTGGTGATTCTCCACACTTTATGTATCCAAATCAAGCTTCTTACAAAGTGATTCATCCTGGTTTGATTGGAACGACGAAGAAGCTGTCCTATTCCCAAACTGGGAAACTGGAATCACCTGATTAGAAAGTGGGATAACTTCTTCATCCCAACTCCTATGAGATTTATTCAACTTCCTGGTGATTCTCCACCACTTTATGTATCCAAATCAAGCTTCTTACAAAGTGATTCATCCTGGTTTGATTGGAACGACGAAGAAGCTGTCCTATTCCCAAACTGGGAAACTGGAATCACCTGATTAGAAAGTGGGATAACTTCTTCATCCCAACTCCTATGAGATTTATTCAACTTCCTGGTGATTCTCCAACACTTTATGTATCCAAATCAAGCTTCTTACAAAGTGATTCATCCTGGTTTGATTGGAACGACGAAGAAGCTGTCCTATTCCCAAACTGGGAAACTGGAATCACCTGATTAGAAAGTGGGATAACTTCTTCATCCCAACTCCTATGAGATTTATTCAACTTCCTGGTGATTCTCCACCACTTTATGTATCCAAATCAAGCTTCTTACAAAGTGATTCATCCTGGTTTGATTGGAACGACGAAGAAGCTGTCCTATTCCCAAACTGGGAAACTGGAATCACCTGATTAGAAAGTGGGATAACTTCTTCATCCCAACTCCTATGAGATTTATTCAACTTCCTGGTGATTCTCCAACACTTTATGTATCCAAATCAAGCTTCTTACAAAGTGATTCATCCTGGTTTGATTGGAACGACGAAGAAGCTGTCCTATTCCCAAACTGGGAAACTGGAATCACCTGATTAGAAAGTGGGATAACTTCTTCATCCCAACTCCTATGAGATTTATTCAACTTCCTGGTGATTCTCCACCACTTTATGTATCCAAATCAAGCTTCTTACAAAGTGATTCATCCTGGTTTGATTGGAACGACGAAGAAGCTGTCCTATTCCCAAACTGGGAAACTGGAATCACCTGATTAGAAAGTGGGATAACTTCTTCATCCCAACTCCTATGAGATTTATTCAACTTCCTGGTGATTCTCCAACACTTTATGTATCCAAATCAAGCTTCTTACAAAGTGATTCATCCTGGTTTGATTGGAACGACGAAGAAGCTGTCCTATTCCCAAACTGGGAAACTGGAATCACCTGATTAGAAAGTGGGATAACTTCTTCATCCCAACTCCTATGAGATTTATTCAACTTCCTGGTGATTCTCCAACACTTTATGTATCCAAATCAAGCTTCTTACAAAGTGATTCATCCTGGTTTGATTGGAACGACGAAGAAGCTGTCCTATTCCCAAACTGGGAAACTGGAATCACCTGATTAGAAAGTGGGATAACTTCTTCATCCCAACTCCTATGAGATTTATTCAACTTCCTGGTGATTCTCCAACACTTTATGTATCCAAATCAAGCTTCTTACAAAGTGATTCATCCTGGTTTGATTGGAACGACGAAGAAGCTGTCCTATTCCCAAACTGGGAAACTGGAATCACCTGATTAGAAAGTGGGATAACTTCTTCATCCCAACTCCTATGAGATTTATTCAACTTCCTGGTGATTCTCCACACTTTATGTATCCAAATCAAGCTTCTTACAAAGTGATTCATCCTGGTTTGATTGGAACGACGAAGAAGCTGTCCTATTCCCAAACTGGGAAACTGGAATCACCTGATTAGAAAGTGGGATAACTTCTTCATCCCAACTCCTATGAGATTTATTCAACTTCCTGGTGATTCTCCAACACTTTATGTATCCAAATCAAGCTTCTTACAAAGTGATTCATCCTGGTTTGATTGGAACGACGAAGAAGCTGTCCTATTCCCAAACTGGGAAACTGGAATCACCTGATTAGAAAGTGGGATAACTTCTTCATCCCAACTCCTATGAGATTTATTCAACTTCCTGGTGATTCTCCAACACTTTATGTATCCAAATCAAGCTTCTTACAAAGTGATTCATCCTGGTTTGATTGGAACGACGAAGAAGCTGTCCTATTCCCAAACTGGGAAACTGGAATCACCTGATTAGAAAGTGGGATAACTTCTTCATCCCAACTCCTATGAGATTTATTCAACTTCCTGGTGATTCTCCAACACTTTATGTATCCAAATCAAGCTTCTTACAAAGTGATTCATCCTGGTTTGATTGGAACGACGAAGAAGCTGTCCTATTCCCAAACTGGGAAACTGGAATCACCTGATTAGAAAGTGGGATAACTTCTTCATCCCAACTCCTATGAGATTTATTCAACTTCCTGGTGATTCTCCAACACTTTATGTATCCAAATCAAGCTTCTTACAAAGTGATTCATCCTGGTTTGATTGGAACGACGAAGAAGCTGTCCTATTCCCAAACTGGGAAACTGGAATCACCTGATTAGAAAGTGGGATAACTTCTTCATCCCAACTCCTATGAGATTTATTCAACTTCCTGGTGATTCTCCAACACTTTATGTATCCAAATCAAGCTTCTTACAAAGTGATTCATCCTGGTTTGATTGGAACGACGAAGAAGCTGTCCTATTCCCAAACTGGGAAACTGGAATCACCTGATTAGAAAGTGGGATAACTTCTTCATCCCAACTCCTATGAGATTTATTCAACTTCCTGGTGATTCTCCACCACTTTATGTATCCAAATCAAGCTTCTTACAAAGTGATTCATCCTGGTTTGATTGGAACGACGAAGAAGCTGTCCTATTCCCAAACTGGGAAACTGGAATCACCTGATTAGAAAGTGGGATAACTTCTTCATCCCAACTCCTATGAGATTTATTCAACTTCCTGGTGATTCTCCAACACTTTATGTATCCAAATCAAGCTTCTTACAAAGTGATTCATCCTGGTTTGATTGGAACGACGAAGAAGCTGTCCTATTCCCAAACTGGGAAACTGGAATCACCTGATTAGAAAGTGGGATAACTTCTTCATCCCAACTCCTATGAGATTTATTCAACTTCCTGGTGATTCTCCACCACTTTATGTATCCAAATCAAGCTTCTTACAAAGTGATTCATCCTGGTTTGATTGGAACGACGAAGAAGCTGTCCTATTCCCAAACTGGGAAACTGGAATCACCTGATTAGAAAGTGGGATAACTTCTTCATCCCAACTCCTATGAGATTTATTCAACTTCCTGGTGATTCTCCAACACTTTATGTATCCAAATCAAGCTTCTTACAAAGTGATTCATCCTGGTTTGATTGGAACGACGAAGAAGCTGTCCTATTCCCAAACTGGGAAACTGGAATCACCTGATTAGAAAGTGGGATAACTTCTTCATCCCAACTCCTATGAGATTTATTCAACTTCCTGGTGATTCTCCAACACTTTATGTATCCAAATCAAGCTTCTTACAAAGTGATTCATCCTGGTTTGATTGGAACGACGAAGAAGCTGTCCTATTCCCAAACTGGGAAACTGGAATCACCTGATTAGAAAGTGGGATAACTTCTTCATCCCAACTCCTATGAGATTTATTCAACTTCCTGGTGATTCTCCAACACTTTATGTATCCAAATCAAGCTTCTTACAAAGTGATTCATCCTGGTTTGATTGGAACGACGAAGAAGCTGTCCTATTCCCAAACTGGGAAACTGGAATCACCTGATTAGAAAGTGGGATAACTTCTTCATCCCAACTCCTATGAGATTTATTCAACTTCCTGGTGATTCTCCACCACTTTATGTATCCAAATCAAGCTTCTTACAAAGTGATTCATCCTGGTTTGATTGGAACGACGAAGAAGCTGTCCTATTCCCAAACTGGGAAACTGGAATCACCTGATTAGAAAGTGGGATAACTTCTTCATCCCAACTCCTATGAGATTTATTCAACTTCCTGGTGATTCTCCAACACTTTATGTATCCAAATCAAGCTTCTTACAAAGTGATTCATCCTGGTTTGATTGGAACGACGAAGAAGCTGTCCTATTCCCAAACTGGGAAACTGGAATCACCTGATTAGAAAGTGGGATAACTTCTTCATCCCAACTCCTATGAGATTTATTCAACTTCCTGGTGATTCTCCAACACTTTATGTATCCAAATCAAGCTTCTTACAAAGTGATTCATCCTGGTTTGATTGGAACGACGAAGAAGCTGTCCTATTCCCAAACTGGGAAACTGGAATCACCTGATTAGAAAGTGGGATAACTTCTTCATCCCAACTCCTATGAGATTTATTCAACTTCCTGGTGATTCTCCAACACTTTATGTATCCAAATCAAGCTTCTTACAAAGTGATTCATCCTGGTTTGATTGGAACGACGAAGAAGCTGTCCTATTCCCAAACTGGGAAACTGGAATCACCTGATTAGAAAGTGGGATAACTTCTTCATCCCAACTCCTATGAGATTTATTCAACTTCCTGGTGATTCTCCAACACTTTATGTATCCAAATCAAGCTTCTTACAAAGTGATTCATCCTGGTTTGATTGGAACGACGAAGAAGCTGTCCTATTCCCAAACTGGGAAACTGGAATCACCTGATTAGAAAGTGGGATAACTTCTTCATCCCAACTCCTATGAGATTTATTCAACTTCCTGGTGATTCTCCAACACTTTATGTATCCAAATCAAGCTTCTTACAAAGTGATTCATCCTGGTTTGATTGGAACGACGAAGAAGCTGTCCTATTCCCAAACTGGGAAACTGGAATCACCTGATTAGAAAGTGGGATAACTTCTTCATCCCAACTCCTATGAGATTTATTCAACTTCCTGGTGATTCTCCAACACTTTATGTATCCAAATCAAGCTTCTTACAAAGTGATTCATCCTGGTTTGATTGGAACGACGAAGAAGCTGTCCTATTCCCAAACTGGGAAACTGGAATCACCTGATTAGAAAGTGGGATAACTTCTTCATCCCAACTCCTATGAGATTTATTCAACTTCCTGGTGATTCTCCAACACTTTATGTATCCAAATCAAGCTTCTTACAAAGTGATTCATCCTGGTTTGATTGGAACGACGAAGAAGCTGTCCTATTCCCAAACTGGGAAACTGGAATCACCTGATTAGAAAGTGGGATAACTTCTTCATCCCAACTCCTATGAGATTTATTCAACTTCCTGGTGATTCTCCAACACTTTATGTATCCAAATCAAGCTTCTTACAAAGTGATTCATCCTGGTTTGATTGGAACGACGAAGAAGCTGTCCTATTCCCAAACTGGGAAACTGGAATCACCTGATTAGAAAGTGGGATAACTTCTTCATCCCAACTCCTATGAGATTTATTCAACTTCCTGGTGATTCTCCAACACTTTATGTATCCAAATCAAGCTTCTTACAAAGTGATTCATCCTGGTTTGATTGGAACGACGAAGAAGCTGTCCTATTCCCAAACTGGGAAACTGGAATCACCTGATTAGAAAGTGGGATAACTTCTTCATCCCAACTCCTATGAGATTTATTCAACTTCCTGGTGATTCTCCACCACTTTATGTATCCAAATCAAGCTTCTTACAAAGTGATTCATCCTGGTTTGATTGGAACGACGAAGAAGCTGTCCTATTCCCAAACTGGGAAACTGGAATCACCTGATTAGAAAGTGGGATAACTTCTTCATCCCAACTCCTATGAGATTTATTCAACTTCCTGGTGATTCTCCAACACTTTATGTATCCAAATCAAGCTTCTTACAAAGTGATTCATCCTGGTTTGATTGGAACGACGAAGAAGCTGTCCTATTCCCAAACTGGGAAACTGGAATCACCTGATTAGAAAGTGGGATAACTTCTTCATCCCAACTCCTATGAGATTTATTCAACTTCCTGGTGATTCTCCAACACTTTATGTATCCAAATCAAGCTTCTTACAAAGTGATTCATCCTGGTTTGATTGGAACGACGAAGAAGCTGTCCTATTCCCAAACTGGGAAACTGGAATCACCTGATTAGAAAGTGGGATAACTTCTTCATCCCAACTCCTATGAGATTTATTCAACTTCCTGGTGATTCTCCAACACTTTATGTATCCAAATCAAGCTTCTTACAAAGTGATTCATCCTGGTTTGATTGGAACGACGAAGAAGCTGTCCTATTCCCAAACTGGGAAACTGGAATCACCTGATTAGAAAGTGGGATAACTTCTTCATCCCAACTCCTATGAGATTTATTCAACTTCCTGGTGATTCTCCACCACTTTATGTATCCAAATCAAGCTTCTTACAAAGTGATTCATCCTGGTTTGATTGGAACGACGAAGAAGCTGTCCTATTCCCAAACTGGGAAACTGGAATCACCTGATTAGAAAGTGGGATAACTTCTTCATCCCAACTCCTATGAGATTTATTCAACTTCCTGGTGATTCTCCAACACTTTATGTATCCAAATCAAGCTTCTTACAAAGTGATTCATCCTGGTTTGATTGGAACGACGAAGAAGCTGTCCTATTCCCAAACTGGGAAACTGGAATCACCTGATTAGAAAGTGGGATAACTTCTTCATCCCAACTCCTATGAGATTTATTCAACTTCCTGGTGATTCTCCAACACTTTATGTATCCAAATCAAGCTTCTTACAAAGTGATTCATCCTGGTTTGATTGGAACGACGAAGAAGCTGTCCTATTCCCAAACTGGGAAACTGGAATCACCTGATTAGAAAGTGGGATAACTTCTTCATCCCAACTCCTATGAGATTTATTCAACTTCCTGGTGATTCTCCAACACTTTATGTATCCAAATCAAGCTTCTTACAAAGTGATTCATCCTGGTTTGATTGGAACGACGAAGAAGCTGTCCTATTCCCAAACTGGGAAACTGGAATCACCTGATTAGAAAGTGGGATAACTTCTTCATCCCAACTCCTATGAGATTTATTCAACTTCCTGGTGATTCTCCACCACTTTATGTATCCAAATCAAGCTTCTTACAAAGTGATTCATCCTGGTTTGATTGGAACGACGAAGAAGCTGTCCTATTCCCAAACTGGGAAACTGGAATCACCTGATTAGAAAGTGGGATAACTTCTTCATCCCAACTCCTATGAGATTTATTCAACTTCCTGGTGATTCTCCAACACTTTATGTATCCAAATCAAGCTTCTTACAAAGTGATTCATCCTGGTTTGATTGGAACGACGAAGAAGCTGTCCTATTCCCAAACTGGGAAACTGGAATCACCTGATTAGAAAGTGGGATAACTTCTTCATCCCAACTCCTATGAGATTTATTCAACTTCCTGGTGATTCTCCAACACTTTATGTATCCAAATCAAGCTTCTTACAAAGTGATTCATCCTGGTTTGATTGGAACGACGAAGAAGCTGTCCTATTCCCAAACTGGGAAACTGGAATCACCTGATTAGAAAGTGGGATAACTTCTTCATCCCAACTCCTATGAGATTTATTCAACTTCCTGGTGATTCTCCAACACTTTATGTATCCAAATCAAGCTTCTTACAAAGTGATTCATCCTGGTTTGATTGGAACGACGAAGAAGCTGTCCTATTCCCAAACTGGGAAACTGGAATCACCTGATTAGAAAGTGGGATAACTTCTTCATCCCAACTCCTATGAGATTTATTCAACTTCCTGGTGATTCTCCACCACTTTATGTATCCAAATCAAGCTTCTTACAAAGTGATTCATCCTGGTTTGATTGGAACGACGAAGAAGCTGTCCTATTCCCAAACTGGGAAACTGGAATCACCTGATTAGAAAGTGGGATAACTTCTTCATCCCAACTCCTATGAGATTTATTCAACTTCCTGGTGATTCTCCAACACTTTATGTATCCAAATCAAGCTTCTTACAAAGTGATTCATCCTGGTTTGATTGGAACGACGAAGAAGCTGTCCTATTCCCAAACTGGGAAACTGGAATCACCTGATTAGAAAGTGGGATAACTTCTTCATCCCAACTCCTATGAGATTTATTCAACTTCCTGGTGATTCTCCAACACTTTATGTATCCAAATCAAGCTTCTTACAAAGTGATTCATCCTGGTTTGATTGGAACGACGAAGAAGCTGTCCTATTCCCAAACTGGGAAACTGGAATCACCTGATTAGAAAGTGGGATAACTTCTTCATCCCAACTCCTATGAGATTTATTCAACTTCCTGGTGATTCTCCACCACTTTATGTATCCAAATCAAGCTTCTTACAAAGTGATTCATCCTGGTTTGATTGGAACGACGAAGAAGCTGTCCTATTCCCAAACTGGGAAACTGGAATCACCTGATTAGAAAGTGGGATAACTTCTTCATCCCAACTCCTATGAGATTTATTCAACTTCCTGGTGATTCTCCAACACTTTATGTATCCAAATCAAGCTTCTTACAAAGTGATTCATCCTGGTTTGATTGGAACGACGAAGAAGCTGTCCTATTCCCAAACTGGGAAACTGGAATCACCTGATTAGAAAGTGGGATAACTTCTTCATCCCAACTCCTATGAGATTTATTCAACTTCCTGGTGATTCTCCAACACTTTATGTATCCAAATCAAGCTTCTTACAAAGTGATTCATCCTGGTTTGATTGGAACGACGAAGAAGCTGTCCTATTCCCAAACTGGGAAACTGGAATCACCTGATTAGAAAGTGGGATAACTTCTTCATCCCAACTCCTATGAGATTTATTCAACTTCCTGGTGATTCTCCAACACTTTATGTATCCAAATCAAGCTTCTTACAAAGTGATTCATCCTGGTTTGATTGGAACGACGAAGAAGCTGTCCTATTCCCAAACTGGGAAACTGGAATCACCTGATTAGAAAGTGGGATAACTTCTTCATCCCAACTCCTATGAGATTTATTCAACTTCCTGGTGATTCTCCAACACTTTATGTATCCAAATCAAGCTTCTTACAAAGTGATTCATCCTGGTTTGATTGGAACGACGAAGAAGCTGTCCTATTCCCAAACTGGGAAACTGGAATCACCTGATTAGAAAGTGGGATAACTTCTTCATCCCAACTCCTATGAGATTTATTCAACTTCCTGGTGATTCTCCAACACTTTATGTATCCAAATCAAGCTTCTTACAAAGTGATTCATCCTGGTTTGATTGGAACGACGAAGAAGCTGTCCTATTCCCAAACTGGGAAACTGGAATCACCTGATTAGAAAGTGGGATAACTTCTTCATCCCAACTCCTATGAGATTTATTCAACTTCCTGGTGATTCTCCAACACTTTATGTATCCAAATCAAGCTTCTTACAAAGTGATTCATCCTGGTTTGATTGGAACGACGAAGAAGCTGTCCTATTCCCAAACTGGGAAACTGGAATCACCTGATTAGAAAGTGGGATAACTTCTTCATCCCAACTCCTATGAGATTTATTCAACTTCCTGGTGATTCTCCAACACTTTATGTATCCAAATCAAGCTTCTTACAAAGTGATTCATCCTGGTTTGATTGGAACGACGAAGAAGCTGTCCTATTCCCAAACTGGGAAACTGGAATCACCTGATTAGAAAGTGGGATAACTTCTTCATCCCAACTCCTATGAGATTTATTCAACTTCCTGGTGATTCTCCAACACTTTATGTATCCAAATCAAGCTTCTTACAAAGTGATTCATCCTGGTTTGATTGGAACGACGAAGAAGCTGTCCTATTCCCAAACTGGGAAACTGGAATCACCTGATTAGAAAGTGGGATAACTTCTTCATCCCAACTCCTATGAGATTTATTCAACTTCCTGGTGATTCTCCAACACTTTATGTATCCAAATCAAGCTTCTTACAAAGTGATTCATCCTGGTTTGATTGGAACGACGAAGAAGCTGTCCTATTCCCAAACTGGGAAACTGGAATCACCTGATTAGAAAGTGGGATAACTTCTTCATCCCAACTCCTATGAGATTTATTCAACTTCCTGGTGATTCTCCACCACTTTATGTATCCAAATCAAGCTTCTTACAAAGTGATTCATCCTGGTTTGATTGGAACGACGAAGAAGCTGTCCTATTCCCAAACTGGGAAACTGGAATCACCTGATTAGAAAGTGGGATAACTTCTTCATCCCAACTCCTATGAGATTTATTCAACTTCCTGGTGATTCTCCACACTTTATGTATCCAAATCAAGCTTCTTACAAAGTGATTCATCCTGGTTTGATTGGAACGACGAAGAAGCTGTCCTATTCCCAAACTGGGAAACTGGAATCACCTGATTAGAAAGTGGGATAACTTCTTCATCCCAACTCCTATGAGATTTATTCAACTTCCTGGTGATTCTCCACCACTTTATGTATCCAAATCAAGCTTCTTACAAAGTGATTCATCCTGGTTTGATTGGAACGACGAAGAAGCTGTCCTATTCCCAAACTGGGAAACTGGAATCACCTGATTAGAAAGTGGGATAACTTCTTCATCCCAACTCCTATGAGATTTATTCAACTTCCTGGTGATTCTCCAACACTTTATGTATCCAAATCAAGCTTCTTACAAAGTGATTCATCCTGGTTTGATTGGAACGACGAAGAAGCTGTCCTATTCCCAAACTGGGAAACTGGAATCACCTGATTAGAAAGTGGGATAACTTCTTCATCCCAACTCCTATGAGATTTATTCAACTTCCTGGTGATTCTCCAACACTTTATGTATCCAAATCAAGCTTCTTACAAAGTGATTCATCCTGGTTTGATTGGAACGACGAAGAAGCTGTCCTATTCCCAAACTGGGAAACTGGAATCACCTGATTAGAAAGTGGGATAACTTCTTCATCCCAACTCCTATGAGATTTATTCAACTTCCTGGTGATTCTCCAACACTTTATGTATCCAAATCAAGCTTCTTACAAAGTGATTCATCCTGGTTTGATTGGAACGACGAAGAAGCTGTCCTATTCCCAAACTGGGAAACTGGAATCACCTGATTAGAAAGTGGGATAACTTCTTCATCCCAACTCCTATGAGATTTATTCAACTTCCTGGTGATTCTCCAACACTTTATGTATCCAAATCAAGCTTCTTACAAAGTGATTCATCCTGGTTTGATTGGAACGACGAAGAAGCTGTCCTATTCCCAAACTGGGAAACTGGAATCACCTGATTAGAAAGTGGGATAACTTCTTCATCCCAACTCCTATGAGATTTATTCAACTTCCTGGTGATTCTCCAACACTTTATGTATCCAAATCAAGCTTCTTACAAAGTGATTCATCCTGGTTTGATTGGAACGACGAAGAAGCTGTCCTATTCCCAAACTGGGAAACTGGAATCACCTGATTAGAAAGTGGGATAACTTCTTCATCCCAACTCCTATGAGATTTATTCAACTTCCTGGTGATTCTCCAACACTTTATGTATCCAAATCAAGCTTCTTACAAAGTGATTCATCCTGGTTTGATTGGAACGACGAAGAAGCTGTCCTATTCCCAAACTGGGAAACTGGAATCACCTGATTAGAAAGTGGGATAACTTCTTCATCCCAACTCCTATGAGATTTATTCAACTTCCTGGTGATTCTCCAACACTTTATGTATCCAAATCAAGCTTCTTACAAAGTGATTCATCCTGGTTTGATTGGAACGACGAAGAAGCTGTCCTATTCCCAAACTGGGAAACTGGAATCACCTGATTAGAAAGTGGGATAACTTCTTCATCCCAACTCCTATGAGATTTATTCAACTTCCTGGTGATTCTCCAACACTTTATGTATCCAAATCAAGCTTCTTACAAAGTGATTCATCCTGGTTTGATTGGAACGACGAAGAAGCTGTCCTATTCCCAAACTGGGAAACTGGAATCACCTGATTAGAAAGTGGGATAACTTCTTCATCCCAACTCCTATGAGATTTATTCAACTTCCTGGTGATTCTCCAACACTTTATGTATCCAAATCAAGCTTCTTACAAAGTGATTCATCCTGGTTTGATTGGAACGACGAAGAAGCTGTCCTATTCCCAAACTGGGAAACTGGAATCACCTGATTAGAAAGTGGGATAACTTCTTCATCCCAACTCCTATGAGATTTATTCAACTTCCTGGTGATTCTCCAACACTTTATGTATCCAAATCAAGCTTCTTACAAAGTGATTCATCCTGGTTTGATTGGAACGACGAAGAAGCTGTCCTATTCCCAAACTGGGAAACTGGAATCACCTGATTAGAAAGTGGGATAACTTCTTCATCCCAACTCCTATGAGATTTATTCAACTTCCTGGTGATTCTCCAACACTTTATGTATCCAAATCAAGCTTCTTACAAAGTGATTCATCCTGGTTTGATTGGAACGACGAAGAAGCTGTCCTATTCCCAAACTGGGAAACTGGAATCACCTGATTAGAAAGTGGGATAACTTCTTCATCCCAACTCCTATGAGATTTATTCAACTTCCTGGTGATTCTCCACCACTTTATGTATCCAAATCAAGCTTCTTACAAAGTGATTCATCCTGGTTTGATTGGAACGACGAAGAAGCTGTCCTATTCCCAAACTGGGAAACTGGAATCACCTGATTAGAAAGTGGGATAACTTCTTCATCCCAACTCCTATGAGATTTATTCAACTTCCTGGTGATTCTCCAACACTTTATGTATCCAAATCAAGCTTCTTACAAAGTGATTCATCCTGGTTTGATTGGAACGACGAAGAAGCTGTCCTATTCCCAAACTGGGAAACTGGAATCACCTGATTAGAAAGTGGGATAACTTCTTCATCCCAACTCCTATGAGATTTATTCAACTTCCTGGTGATTCTCCACCACTTTATGTATCCAAATCAAGCTTCTTACAAAGTGATTCATCCTGGTTTGATTGGAACGACGAAGAAGCTGTCCTATTCCCAAACTGGGAAACTGGAATCACCTGATTAGAAAGTGGGATAACTTCTTCATCCCAACTCCTATGAGATTTATTCAACTTCCTGGTGATTCTCCAACACTTTATGTATCCAAATCAAGCTTCTTACAAAGTGATTCATCCTGGTTTGATTGGAACGACGAAGAAGCTGTCCTATTCCCAAACTGGGAAACTGGAATCACCTGATTAGAAAGTGGGATAACTTCTTCATCCCAACTCCTATGAGATTTATTCAACTTCCTGGTGATTCTCCACACTTTATGTATCCAAATCAAGCTTCTTACAAAGTGATTCATCCTGGTTTGATTGGAACGACGAAGAAGCTGTCCTATTCCCAAACTGGGAAACTGGAATCACCTGATTAGAAAGTGGGATAACTTCTTCATCCCAACTCCTATGAGATTTATTCAACTTCCTGGTGATTCTCCAACACTTTATGTATCCAAATCAAGCTTCTTACAAAGTGATTCATCCTGGTTTGATTGGAACGACGAAGAAGCTGTCCTATTCCCAAACTGGGAAACTGGAATCACCTGATTAGAAAGTGGGATAACTTCTTCATCCCAACTCCTATGAGATTTATTCAACTTCCTGGTGATTCTCCACACTTTATGTATCCAAATCAAGCTTCTTACAAAGTGATTCATCCTGGTTTGATTGGAACGACGAAGAAGCTGTCCTATTCCCAAACTGGGAAACTGGAATCACCTGATTAGAAAGTGGGATAACTTCTTCATCCCAACTCCTATGAGATTTATTCAACTTCCTGGTGATTCTCCAACACTTTATGTATCCAAATCAAGCTTCTTACAAAGTGATTCATCCTGGTTTGATTGGAACGACGAAGAAGCTGTCCTATTCCCAAACTGGGAAACTGGAATCACCTGATTAGAAAGTGGGATAACTTCTTCATCCCAACTCCTATGAGATTTATTCAACTTCCTGGTGATTCTCCAACACTTTATGTATCCAAATCAAGCTTCTTACAAAGTGATTCATCCTGGTTTGATTGGAACGACGAAGAAGCTGTCCTATTCCCAAACTGGGAAACTGGAATCACCTGATTAGAAAGTGGGATAACTTCTTCATCCCAACTCCTATGAGATTTATTCAACTTCCTGGTGATTCTCCAACACTTTATGTATCCAAATCAAGCTTCTTACAAAGTGATTCATCCTGGTTTGATTGGAACGACGAAGAAGCTGTCCTATTCCCAAACTGGGAAACTGGAATCACCTGATTAGAAAGTGGGATAACTTCTTCATCCCAACTCCTATGAGATTTATTCAACTTCCTGGTGATTCTCCACCACTTTATGTATCCAAATCAAGCTTCTTACAAAGTGATTCATCCTGGTTTGATTGGAACGACGAAGAAGCTGTCCTATTCCCAAACTGGGAAACTGGAATCACCTGATTAGAAAGTGGGATAACTTCTTCATCCCAACTCCTATGAGATTTATTCAACTTCCTGGTGATTCTCCAACACTTTATGTATCCAAATCAAGCTTCTTACAAAGTGATTCATCCTGGTTTGATTGGAACGACGAAGAAGCTGTCCTATTCCCAAACTGGGAAACTGGAATCACCTGATTAGAAAGTGGGATAACTTCTTCATCCCAACTCCTATGAGATTTATTCAACTTCCTGGTGATTCTCCAACACTTTATGTATCCAAATCAAGCTTCTTACAAAGTGATTCATCCTGGTTTGATTGGAACGACGAAGAAGCTGTCCTATTCCCAAACTGGGAAACTGGAATCACCTGATTAGAAAGTGGGATAACTTCTTCATCCCAACTCCTATGAGATTTATTCAACTTCCTGGTGATTCTCCAACACTTTATGTATCCAAATCAAGCTTCTTACAAAGTGATTCATCCTGGTTTGATTGGAACGACGAAGAAGCTGTCCTATTCCCAAACTGGGAAACTGGAATCACCTGATTAGAAAGTGGGATAACTTCTTCATCCCAACTCCTATGAGATTTATTCAACTTCCTGGTGATTCTCCACACTTTATGTATCCAAATCAAGCTTCTTACAAAGTGATTCATCCTGGTTTGATTGGAACGACGAAGAAGCTGTCCTATTCCCAAACTGGGAAACTGGAATCACCTGATTAGAAAGTGGGATAACTTCTTCATCCCAACTCCTATGAGATTTATTCAACTTCCTGGTGATTCTCCAACACTTTATGTATCCAAATCAAGCTTCTTACAAAGTGATTCATCCTGGTTTGATTGGAACGACGAAGAAGCTGTCCTATTCCCAAACTGGGAAACTGGAATCACCTGATTAGAAAGTGGGATAACTTCTTCATCCCAACTCCTATGAGATTTATTCAACTTCCTGGTGATTCTCCAACACTTTATGTATCCAAATCAAGCTTCTTACAAAGTGATTCATCCTGGTTTGATTGGAACGACGAAGAAGCTGTCCTATTCCCAAACTGGGAAACTGGAATCACCTGATTAGAAAGTGGGATAACTTCTTCATCCCAACTCCTATGAGATTTATTCAACTTCCTGGTGATTCTCCAACACTTTATGTATCCAAATCAAGCTTCTTACAAAGTGATTCATCCTGGTTTGATTGGAACGACGAAGAAGCTGTCCTATTCCCAAACTGGGAAACTGGAATCACCTGATTAGAAAGTGGGATAACTTCTTCATCCCAACTCCTATGAGATTTATTCAACTTCCTGGTGATTCTCCAACACTTTATGTATCCAAATCAAGCTTCTTACAAAGTGATTCATCCTGGTTTGATTGGAACGACGAAGAAGCTGTCCTATTCCCAAACTGGGAAACTGGAATCACCTGATTAGAAAGTGGGATAACTTCTTCATCCCAACTCCTATGAGATTTATTCAACTTCCTGGTGATTCTCCAACACTTTATGTATCCAAATCAAGCTTCTTACAAAGTGATTCATCCTGGTTTGATTGGAACGACGAAGAAGCTGTCCTATTCCCAAACTGGGAAACTGGAATCACCTGATTAGAAAGTGGGATAACTTCTTCATCCCAACTCCTATGAGATTTATTCAACTTCCTGGTGATTCTCCAACACTTTATGTATCCAAATCAAGCTTCTTACAAAGTGATTCATCCTGGTTTGATTGGAACGACGAAGAAGCTGTCCTATTCCCAAACTGGGAAACTGGAATCACCTGATTAGAAAGTGGGATAACTTCTTCATCCCAACTCCTATGAGATTTATTCAACTTCCTGGTGATTCTCCAACACTTTATGTATCCAAATCAAGCTTCTTACAAAGTGATTCATCCTGGTTTGATTGGAACGACGAAGAAGCTGTCCTATTCCCAAACTGGGAAACTGGAATCACCTGATTAGAAAGTGGGATAACTTCTTCATCCCAACTCCTATGAGATTTATTCAACTTCCTGGTGATTCTCCAACACTTTATGTATCCAAATCAAGCTTCTTACAAAGTGATTCATCCTGGTTTGATTGGAACGACGAAGAAGCTGTCCTATTCCCAAACTGGGAAACTGGAATCACCTGATTAGAAAGTGGGATAACTTCTTCATCCCAACTCCTATGAGATTTATTCAACTTCCTGGTGATTCTCCAACACTTTATGTATCCAAATCAAGCTTCTTACAAAGTGATTCATCCTGGTTTGATTGGAACGACGAAGAAGCTGTCCTATTCCCAAACTGGGAAACTGGAATCACCTGATTAGAAAGTGGGATAACTTCTTCATCCCAACTCCTATGAGATTTATTCAACTTCCTGGTGATTCTCCACACTTTATGTATCCAAATCAAGCTTCTTACAAAGTGATTCATCCTGGTTTGATTGGAACGACGAAGAAGCTGTCCTATTCCCAAACTGGGAAACTGGAATCACCTGATTAGAAAGTGGGATAACTTCTTCATCCCAACTCCTATGAGATTTATTCAACTTCCTGGTGATTCTCCAACACTTTATGTATCCAAATCAAGCTTCTTACAAAGTGATTCATCCTGGTTTGATTGGAACGACGAAGAAGCTGTCCTATTCCCAAACTGGGAAACTGGAATCACCTGATTAGAAAGTGGGATAACTTCTTCATCCCAACTCCTATGAGATTTATTCAACTTCCTGGTGATTCTCCAACACTTTATGTATCCAAATCAAGCTTCTTACAAAGTGATTCATCCTGGTTTGATTGGAACGACGAAGAAGCTGTCCTATTCCCAAACTGGGAAACTGGAATCACCTGATTAGAAAGTGGGATAACTTCTTCATCCCAACTCCTATGAGATTTATTCAACTTCCTGGTGATTCTCCAACACTTTATGTATCCAAATCAAGCTTCTTACAAAGTGATTCATCCTGGTTTGATTGGAACGACGAAGAAGCTGTCCTATTCCCAAACTGGGAAACTGGAATCACCTGATTAGAAAGTGGGATAACTTCTTCATCCCAACTCCTATGAGATTTATTCAACTTCCTGGTGATTCTCCAACACTTTATGTATCCAAATCAAGCTTCTTACAAAGTGATTCATCCTGGTTTGATTGGAACGACGAAGAAGCTGTCCTATTCCCAAACTGGGAAACTGGAATCACCTGATTAGAAAGTGGGATAACTTCTTCATCCCAACTCCTATGAGATTTATTCAACTTCCTGGTGATTCTCCAACACTTTATGTATCCAAATCAAGCTTCTTACAAAGTGATTCATCCTGGTTTGATTGGAACGACGAAGAAGCTGTCCTATTCCCAAACTGGGAAACTGGAATCACCTGATTAGAAAGTGGGATAACTTCTTCATCCCAACTCCTATGAGATTTATTCAACTTCCTGGTGATTCTCCACCACTTTATGTATCCAAATCAAGCTTCTTACAAAGTGATTCATCCTGGTTTGATTGGAACGACGAAGAAGCTGTCCTATTCCCAAACTGGGAAACTGGAATCACCTGATTAGAAAGTGGGATAACTTCTTCATCCCAACTCCTATGAGATTTATTCAACTTCCTGGTGATTCTCCAACACTTTATGTATCCAAATCAAGCTTCTTACAAAGTGATTCATCCTGGTTTGATTGGAACGACGAAGAAGCTGTCCTATTCCCAAACTGGGAAACTGGAATCACCTGATTAGAAAGTGGGATAACTTCTTCATCCCAACTCCTATGAGATTTATTCAACTTCCTGGTGATTCTCCACCACTTTATGTATCCAAATCAAGCTTCTTACAAAGTGATTCATCCTGGTTTGATTGGAACGACGAAGAAGCTGTCCTATTCCCAAACTGGGAAACTGGAATCACCTGATTAGAAAGTGGGATAACTTCTTCATCCCAACTCCTATGAGATTTATTCAACTTCCTGGTGATTCTCCAACACTTTATGTATCCAAATCAAGCTTCTTACAAAGTGATTCATCCTGGTTTGATTGGAACGACGAAGAAGCTGTCCTATTCCCAAACTGGGAAACTGGAATCACCTGATTAGAAAGTGGGATAACTTCTTCATCCCAACTCCTATGAGATTTATTCAACTTCCTGGTGATTCTCCAACACTTTATGTATCCAAATCAAGCTTCTTACAAAGTGATTCATCCTGGTTTGATTGGAACGACGAAGAAGCTGTCCTATTCCCAAACTGGGAAACTGGAATCACCTGATTAGAAAGTGGGATAACTTCTTCATCCCAACTCCTATGAGATTTATTCAACTTCCTGGTGATTCTCCACCACTTTATGTATCCAAATCAAGCTTCTTACAAAGTGATTCATCCTGGTTTGATTGGAACGACGAAGAAGCTGTCCTATTCCCAAACTGGGAAACTGGAATCACCTGATTAGAAAGTGGGATAACTTCTTCATCCCAACTCCTATGAGATTTATTCAACTTCCTGGTGATTCTCCAACACTTTATGTATCCAAATCAAGCTTCTTACAAAGTGATTCATCCTGGTTTGATTGGAACGACGAAGAAGCTGTCCTATTCCCAAACTGGGAAACTGGAATCACCTGATTAGAAAGTGGGATAACTTCTTCATCCCAACTCCTATGAGATTTATTCAACTTCCTGGTGATTCTCCAACACTTTATGTATCCAAATCAAGCTTCTTACAAAGTGATTCATCCTGGTTTGATTGGAACGACGAAGAAGCTGTCCTATTCCCAAACTGGGAAACTGGAATCACCTGATTAGAAAGTGGGATAACTTCTTCATCCCAACTCCTATGAGATTTATTCAACTTCCTGGTGATTCTCCAACACTTTATGTATCCAAATCAAGCTTCTTACAAAGTGATTCATCCTGGTTTGATTGGAACGACGAAGAAGCTGTCCTATTCCCAAACTGGGAAACTGGAATCACCTGATTAGAAAGTGGGATAACTTCTTCATCCCAACTCCTATGAGATTTATTCAACTTCCTGGTGATTCTCCAACACTTTATGTATCCAAATCAAGCTTCTTACAAAGTGATTCATCCTGGTTTGATTGGAACGACGAAGAAGCTGTCCTATTCCCAAACTGGGAAACTGGAATCACCTGATTAGAAAGTGGGATAACTTCTTCATCCCAACTCCTATGAGATTTATTCAACTTCCTGGTGATTCTCCAACACTTTATGTATCCAAATCAAGCTTCTTACAAAGTGATTCATCCTGGTTTGATTGGAACGACGAAGAAGCTGTCCTATTCCCAAACTGGGAAACTGGAATCACCTGATTAGAAAGTGGGATAACTTCTTCATCCCAACTCCTATGAGATTTATTCAACTTCCTGGTGATTCTCCAACACTTTATGTATCCAAATCAAGCTTCTTACAAAGTGATTCATCCTGGTTTGATTGGAACGACGAAGAAGCTGTCCTATTCCCAAACTGGGAAACTGGAATCACCTGATTAGAAAGTGGGATAACTTCTTCATCCCAACTCCTATGAGATTTATTCAACTTCCTGGTGATTCTCCACCACTTTATGTATCCAAATCAAGCTTCTTACAAAGTGATTCATCCTGGTTTGATTGGAACGACGAAGAAGCTGTCCTATTCCCAAACTGGGAAACTGGAATCACCTGATTAGAAAGTGGGATAACTTCTTCATCCCAACTCCTATGAGATTTATTCAACTTCCTGGTGATTCTCCAACACTTTATGTATCCAAATCAAGCTTCTTACAAAGTGATTCATCCTGGTTTGATTGGAACGACGAAGAAGCTGTCCTATTCCCAAACTGGGAAACTGGAATCACCTGATTAGAAAGTGGGATAACTTCTTCATCCCAACTCCTATGAGATTTATTCAACTTCCTGGTGATTCTCCAACACTTTATGTATCCAAATCAAGCTTCTTACAAAGTGATTCATCCTGGTTTGATTGGAACGACGAAGAAGCTGTCCTATTCCCAAACTGGGAAACTGGAATCACCTGATTAGAAAGTGGGATAACTTCTTCATCCCAACTCCTATGAGATTTATTCAACTTCCTGGTGATTCTCCAACACTTTATGTATCCAAATCAAGCTTCTTACAAAGTGATTCATCCTGGTTTGATTGGAACGACGAAGAAGCTGTCCTATTCCCAAACTGGGAAACTGGAATCACCTGATTAGAAAGTGGGATAACTTCTTCATCCCAACTCCTATGAGATTTATTCAACTTCCTGGTGATTCTCCACCACTTTATGTATCCAAATCAAGCTTCTTACAAAGTGATTCATCCTGGTTTGATTGGAACGACGAAGAAGCTGTCCTATTCCCAAACTGGGAAACTGGAATCACCTGATTAGAAAGTGGGATAACTTCTTCATCCCAACTCCTATGAGATTTATTCAACTTCCTGGTGATTCTCCAACACTTTATGTATCCAAATCAAGCTTCTTACAAAGTGATTCATCCTGGTTTGATTGGAACGACGAAGAAGCTGTCCTATTCCCAAACTGGGAAACTGGAATCACCTGATTAGAAAGTGGGATAACTTCTTCATCCCAACTCCTATGAGATTTATTCAACTTCCTGGTGATTCTCCAACACTTTATGTATCCAAATCAAGCTTCTTACAAAGTGATTCATCCTGGTTTGATTGGAACGACGAAGAAGCTGTCCTATTCCCAAACTGGGAAACTGGAATCACCTGATTAGAAAGTGGGATAACTTCTTCATCCCAACTCCTATGAGATTTATTCAACTTCCTGGTGATTCTCCAACACTTTATGTATCCAAATCAAGCTTCTTACAAAGTGATTCATCCTGGTTTGATTGGAACGACGAAGAAGCTGTCCTATTCCCAAACTGGGAAACTGGAATCACCTGATTAGAAAGTGGGATAACTTCTTCATCCCAACTCCTATGAGATTTATTCAACTTCCTGGTGATTCTCCAACACTTTATGTATCCAAATCAAGCTTCTTACAAAGTGATTCATCCTGGTTTGATTGGAACGACGAAGAAGCTGTCCTATTCCCAAACTGGGAAACTGGAATCACCTGATTAGAAAGTGGGATAACTTCTTCATCCCAACTCCTATGAGATTTATTCAACTTCCTGGTGATTCTCCAACACTTTATGTATCCAAATCAAGCTTCTTACAAAGTGATTCATCCTGGTTTGATTGGAACGACGAAGAAGCTGTCCTATTCCCAAACTGGGAAACTGGAATCACCTGATTAGAAAGTGGGATAACTTCTTCATCCCAACTCCTATGAGATTTATTCAACTTCCTGGTGATTCTCCAACACTTTATGTATCCAAATCAAGCTTCTTACAAAGTGATTCATCCTGGTTTGATTGGAACGACGAAGAAGCTGTCCTATTCCCAAACTGGGAAACTGGAATCACCTGATTAGAAAGTGGGATAACTTCTTCATCCCAACTCCTATGAGATTTATTCAACTTCCTGGTGATTCTCCAACACTTTATGTATCCAAATCAAGCTTCTTACAAAGTGATTCATCCTGGTTTGATTGGAACGACGAAGAAGCTGTCCTATTCCCAAACTGGGAAACTGGAATCACCTGATTAGAAAGTGGGATAACTTCTTCATCCCAACTCCTATGAGATTTATTCAACTTCCTGGTGATTCTCCAACACTTTATGTATCCAAATCAAGCTTCTTACAAAGTGATTCATCCTGGTTTGATTGGAACGACGAAGAAGCTGTCCTATTCCCAAACTGGGAAACTGGAATCACCTGATTAGAAAGTGGGATAACTTCTTCATCCCAACTCCTATGAGATTTATTCAACTTCCTGGTGATTCTCCAACACTTTATGTATCCAAATCAAGCTTCTTACAAAGTGATTCATCCTGGTTTGATTGGAACGACGAAGAAGCTGTCCTATTCCCAAACTGGGAAACTGGAATCACCTGATTAGAAAGTGGGATAACTTCTTCATCCCAACTCCTATGAGATTTATTCAACTTCCTGGTGATTCTCCAACACTTTATGTATCCAAATCAAGCTTCTTACAAAGTGATTCATCCTGGTTTGATTGGAACGACGAAGAAGCTGTCCTATTCCCAAACTGGGAAACTGGAATCACCTGATTAGAAAGTGGGATAACTTCTTCATCCCAACTCCTATGAGATTTATTCAACTTCCTGGTGATTCTCCACACTTTATGTATCCAAATCAAGCTTCTTACAAAGTGATTCATCCTGGTTTGATTGGAACGACGAAGAAGCTGTCCTATTCCCAAACTGGGAAACTGGAATCACCTGATTAGAAAGTGGGATAACTTCTTCATCCCAACTCCTATGAGATTTATTCAACTTCCTGGTGATTCTCCAACACTTTATGTATCCAAATCAAGCTTCTTACAAAGTGATTCATCCTGGTTTGATTGGAACGACGAAGAAGCTGTCCTATTCCCAAACTGGGAAACTGGAATCACCTGATTAGAAAGTGGGATAACTTCTTCATCCCAACTCCTATGAGATTTATTCAACTTCCTGGTGATTCTCCACCACTTTATGTATCCAAATCAAGCTTCTTACAAAGTGATTCATCCTGGTTTGATTGGAACGACGAAGAAGCTGTCCTATTCCCAAACTGGGAAACTGGAATCACCTGATTAGAAAGTGGGATAACTTCTTCATCCCAACTCCTATGAGATTTATTCAACTTCCTGGTGATTCTCCAACACTTTATGTATCCAAATCAAGCTTCTTACAAAGTGATTCATCCTGGTTTGATTGGAACGACGAAGAAGCTGTCCTATTCCCAAACTGGGAAACTGGAATCACCTGATTAGAAAGTGGGATAACTTCTTCATCCCAACTCCTATGAGATTTATTCAACTTCCTGGTGATTCTCCACACTTTATGTATCCAAATCAAGCTTCTTACAAAGTGATTCATCCTGGTTTGATTGGAACGACGAAGAAGCTGTCCTATTCCCAAACTGGGAAACTGGAATCACCTGATTAGAAAGTGGGATAACTTCTTCATCCCAACTCCTATGAGATTTATTCAACTTCCTGGTGATTCTCCAACACTTTATGTATCCAAATCAAGCTTCTTACAAAGTGATTCATCCTGGTTTGATTGGAACGACGAAGAAGCTGTCCTATTCCCAAACTGGGAAACTGGAATCACCTGATTAGAAAGTGGGATAACTTCTTCATCCCAACTCCTATGAGATTTATTCAACTTCCTGGTGATTCTCCAACACTTTATGTATCCAAATCAAGCTTCTTACAAAGTGATTCATCCTGGTTTGATTGGAACGACGAAGAAGCTGTCCTATTCCCAAACTGGGAAACTGGAATCACCTGATTAGAAAGTGGGATAACTTCTTCATCCCAACTCCTATGAGATTTATTCAACTTCCTGGTGATTCTCCAACACTTTATGTATCCAAATCAAGCTTCTTACAAAGTGATTCATCCTGGTTTGATTGGAACGACGAAGAAGCTGTCCTATTCCCAAACTGGGAAACTGGAATCACCTGATTAGAAAGTGGGATAACTTCTTCATCCCAACTCCTATGAGATTTATTCAACTTCCTGGTGATTCTCCACCACTTTATGTATCCAAATCAAGCTTCTTACAAAGTGATTCATCCTGGTTTGATTGGAACGACGAAGAAGCTGTCCTATTCCCAAACTGGGAAACTGGAATCACCTGATTAGAAAGTGGGATAACTTCTTCATCCCAACTCCTATGAGATTTATTCAACTTCCTGGTGATTCTCCAACACTTTATGTATCCAAATCAAGCTTCTTACAAAGTGATTCATCCTGGTTTGATTGGAACGACGAAGAAGCTGTCCTATTCCCAAACTGGGAAACTGGAATCACCTGATTAGAAAGTGGGATAACTTCTTCATCCCAACTCCTATGAGATTTATTCAACTTCCTGGTGATTCTCCAACACTTTATGTATCCAAATCAAGCTTCTTACAAAGTGATTCATCCTGGTTTGATTGGAACGACGAAGAAGCTGTCCTATTCCCAAACTGGGAAACTGGAATCACCTGATTAGAAAGTGGGATAACTTCTTCATCCCAACTCCTATGAGATTTATTCAACTTCCTGGTGATTCTCCACACTTTATGTATCCAAATCAAGCTTCTTACAAAGTGATTCATCCTGGTTTGATTGGAACGACGAAGAAGCTGTCCTATTCCCAAACTGGGAAACTGGAATCACCTGATTAGAAAGTGGGATAACTTCTTCATCCCAACTCCTATGAGATTTATTCAACTTCCTGGTGATTCTCCACCACTTTATGTATCCAAATCAAGCTTCTTACAAAGTGATTCATCCTGGTTTGATTGGAACGACGAAGAAGCTGTCCTATTCCCAAACTGGGAAACTGGAATCACCTGATTAGAAAGTGGGATAACTTCTTCATCCCAACTCCTATGAGATTTATTCAACTTCCTGGTGATTCTCCAACACTTTATGTATCCAAATCAAGCTTCTTACAAAGTGATTCATCCTGGTTTGATTGGAACGACGAAGAAGCTGTCCTATTCCCAAACTGGGAAACTGGAATCACCTGATTAGAAAGTGGGATAACTTCTTCATCCCAACTCCTATGAGATTTATTCAACTTCCTGGTGATTCTCCAACACTTTATGTATCCAAATCAAGCTTCTTACAAAGTGATTCATCCTGGTTTGATTGGAACGACGAAGAAGCTGTCCTATTCCCAAACTGGGAAACTGGAATCACCTGATTAGAAAGTGGGATAACTTCTTCATCCCAACTCCTATGAGATTTATTCAACTTCCTGGTGATTCTCCAACACTTTATGTATCCAAATCAAGCTTCTTACAAAGTGATTCATCCTGGTTTGATTGGAACGACGAAGAAGCTGTCCTATTCCCAAACTGGGAAACTGGAATCACCTGATTAGAAAGTGGGATAACTTCTTCATCCCAACTCCTATGAGATTTATTCAACTTCCTGGTGATTCTCCAACACTTTATGTATCCAAATCAAGCTTCTTACAAAGTGATTCATCCTGGTTTGATTGGAACGACGAAGAAGCTGTCCTATTCCCAAACTGGGAAACTGGAATCACCTGATTAGAAAGTGGGATAACTTCTTCATCCCAACTCCTATGAGATTTATTCAACTTCCTGGTGATTCTCCACACTTTATGTATCCAAATCAAGCTTCTTACAAAGTGATTCATCCTGGTTTGATTGGAACGACGAAGAAGCTGTCCTATTCCCAAACTGGGAAACTGGAATCACCTGATTAGAAAGTGGGATAACTTCTTCATCCCAACTCCTATGAGATTTATTCAACTTCCTGGTGATTCTCCACCACTTTATGTATCCAAATCAAGCTTCTTACAAAGTGATTCATCCTGGTTTGATTGGAACGACGAAGAAGCTGTCCTATTCCCAAACTGGGAAACTGGAATCACCTGATTAGAAAGTGGGATAACTTCTTCATCCCAACTCCTATGAGATTTATTCAACTTCCTGGTGATTCTCCAACACTTTATGTATCCAAATCAAGCTTCTTACAAAGTGATTCATCCTGGTTTGATTGGAACGACGAAGAAGCTGTCCTATTCCCAAACTGGGAAACTGGAATCACCTGATTAGAAAGTGGGATAACTTCTTCATCCCAACTCCTATGAGATTTATTCAACTTCCTGGTGATTCTCCACCACTTTATGTATCCAAATCAAGCTTCTTACAAAGTGATTCATCCTGGTTTGATTGGAACGACGAAGAAGCTGTCCTATTCCCAAACTGGGAAACTGGAATCACCTGATTAGAAAGTGGGATAACTTCTTCATCCCAACTCCTATGAGATTTATTCAACTTCCTGGTGATTCTCCAACACTTTATGTATCCAAATCAAGCTTCTTACAAAGTGATTCATCCTGGTTTGATTGGAACGACGAAGAAGCTGTCCTATTCCCAAACTGGGAAACTGGAATCACCTGATTAGAAAGTGGGATAACTTCTTCATCCCAACTCCTATGAGATTTATTCAACTTCCTGGTGATTCTCCACACTTTATGTATCCAAATCAAGCTTCTTACAAAGTGATTCATCCTGGTTTGATTGGAACGACGAAGAAGCTGTCCTATTCCCAAACTGGGAAACTGGAATCACCTGATTAGAAAGTGGGATAACTTCTTCATCCCAACTCCTATGAGATTTATTCAACTTCCTGGTGATTCTCCAACACTTTATGTATCCAAATCAAGCTTCTTACAAAGTGATTCATCCTGGTTTGATTGGAACGACGAAGAAGCTGTCCTATTCCCAAACTGGGAAACTGGAATCACCTGATTAGAAAGTGGGATAACTTCTTCATCCCAACTCCTATGAGATTTATTCAACTTCCTGGTGATTCTCCAACACTTTATGTATCCAAATCAAGCTTCTTACAAAGTGATTCATCCTGGTTTGATTGGAACGACGAAGAAGCTGTCCTATTCCCAAACTGGGAAACTGGAATCACCTGATTAGAAAGTGGGATAACTTCTTCATCCCAACTCCTATGAGATTTATTCAACTTCCTGGTGATTCTCCAACACTTTATGTATCCAAATCAAGCTTCTTACAAAGTGATTCATCCTGGTTTGATTGGAACGACGAAGAAGCTGTCCTATTCCCAAACTGGGAAACTGGAATCACCTGATTAGAAAGTGGGATAACTTCTTCATCCCAACTCCTATGAGATTTATTCAACTTCCTGGTGATTCTCCAACACTTTATGTATCCAAATCAAGCTTCTTACAAAGTGATTCATCCTGGTTTGATTGGAACGACGAAGAAGCTGTCCTATTCCCAAACTGGGAAACTGGAATCACCTGATTAGAAAGTGGGATAACTTCTTCATCCCAACTCCTATGAGATTTATTCAACTTCCTGGTGATTCTCCAACACTTTATGTATCCAAATCAAGCTTCTTACAAAGTGATTCATCCTGGTTTGATTGGAACGACGAAGAAGCTGTCCTATTCCCAAACTGGGAAACTGGAATCACCTGATTAGAAAGTGGGATAACTTCTTCATCCCAACTCCTATGAGATTTATTCAACTTCCTGGTGATTCTCCAACACTTTATGTATCCAAATCAAGCTTCTTACAAAGTGATTCATCCTGGTTTGATTGGAACGACGAAGAAGCTGTCCTATTCCCAAACTGGGAAACTGGAATCACCTGATTAGAAAGTGGGATAACTTCTTCATCCCAACTCCTATGAGATTTATTCAACTTCCTGGTGATTCTCCACACTTTATGTATCCAAATCAAGCTTCTTACAAAGTGATTCATCCTGGTTTGATTGGAACGACGAAGAAGCTGTCCTATTCCCAAACTGGGAAACTGGAATCACCTGATTAGAAAGTGGGATAACTTCTTCATCCCAACTCCTATGAGATTTATTCAACTTCCTGGTGATTCTCCAACACTTTATGTATCCAAATCAAGCTTCTTACAAAGTGATTCATCCTGGTTTGATTGGAACGACGAAGAAGCTGTCCTATTCCCAAACTGGGAAACTGGAATCACCTGATTAGAAAGTGGGATAACTTCTTCATCCCAACTCCTATGAGATTTATTCAACTTCCTGGTGATTCTCCAACACTTTATGTATCCAAATCAAGCTTCTTACAAAGTGATTCATCCTGGTTTGATTGGAACGACGAAGAAGCTGTCCTATTCCCAAACTGGGAAACTGGAATCACCTGATTAGAAAGTGGGATAACTTCTTCATCCCAACTCCTATGAGATTTATTCAACTTCCTGGTGATTCTCCACCACTTTATGTATCCAAATCAAGCTTCTTACAAAGTGATTCATCCTGGTTTGATTGGAACGACGAAGAAGCTGTCCTATTCCCAAACTGGGAAACTGGAATCACCTGATTAGAAAGTGGGATAACTTCTTCATCCCAACTCCTATGAGATTTATTCAACTTCCTGGTGATTCTCCACCACTTTATGTATCCAAATCAAGCTTCTTACAAAGTGATTCATCCTGGTTTGATTGGAACGACGAAGAAGCTGTCCTATTCCCAAACTGGGAAACTGGAATCACCTGATTAGAAAGTGGGATAACTTCTTCATCCCAACTCCTATGAGATTTATTCAACTTCCTGGTGATTCTCCAACACTTTATGTATCCAAATCAAGCTTCTTACAAAGTGATTCATCCTGGTTTGATTGGAACGACGAAGAAGCTGTCCTATTCCCAAACTGGGAAACTGGAATCACCTGATTAGAAAGTGGGATAACTTCTTCATCCCAACTCCTATGAGATTTATTCAACTTCCTGGTGATTCTCCAACACTTTATGTATCCAAATCAAGCTTCTTACAAAGTGATTCATCCTGGTTTGATTGGAACGACGAAGAAGCTGTCCTATTCCCAAACTGGGAAACTGGAATCACCTGATTAGAAAGTGGGATAACTTCTTCATCCCAACTCCTATGAGATTTATTCAACTTCCTGGTGATTCTCCAACACTTTATGTATCCAAATCAAGCTTCTTACAAAGTGATTCATCCTGGTTTGATTGGAACGACGAAGAAGCTGTCCTATTCCCAAACTGGGAAACTGGAATCACCTGATTAGAAAGTGGGATAACTTCTTCATCCCAACTCCTATGAGATTTATTCAACTTCCTGGTGATTCTCCACACTTTATGTATCCAAATCAAGCTTCTTACAAAGTGATTCATCCTGGTTTGATTGGAACGACGAAGAAGCTGTCCTATTCCCAAACTGGGAAACTGGAATCACCTGATTAGAAAGTGGGATAACTTCTTCATCCCAACTCCTATGAGATTTATTCAACTTCCTGGTGATTCTCCAACACTTTATGTATCCAAATCAAGCTTCTTACAAAGTGATTCATCCTGGTTTGATTGGAACGACGAAGAAGCTGTCCTATTCCCAAACTGGGAAACTGGAATCACCTGATTAGAAAGTGGGATAACTTCTTCATCCCAACTCCTATGAGATTTATTCAACTTCCTGGTGATTCTCCAACACTTTATGTATCCAAATCAAGCTTCTTACAAAGTGATTCATCCTGGTTTGATTGGAACGACGAAGAAGCTGTCCTATTCCCAAACTGGGAAACTGGAATCACCTGATTAGAAAGTGGGATAACTTCTTCATCCCAACTCCTATGAGATTTATTCAACTTCCTGGTGATTCTCCAACACTTTATGTATCCAAATCAAGCTTCTTACAAAGTGATTCATCCTGGTTTGATTGGAACGACGAAGAAGCTGTCCTATTCCCAAACTGGGAAACTGGAATCACCTGATTAGAAAGTGGGATAACTTCTTCATCCCAACTCCTATGAGATTTATTCAACTTCCTGGTGATTCTCCAACACTTTATGTATCCAAATCAAGCTTCTTACAAAGTGATTCATCCTGGTTTGATTGGAACGACGAAGAAGCTGTCCTATTCCCAAACTGGGAAACTGGAATCACCTGATTAGAAAGTGGGATAACTTCTTCATCCCAACTCCTATGAGATTTATTCAACTTCCTGGTGATTCTCCACCACTTTATGTATCCAAATCAAGCTTCTTACAAAGTGATTCATCCTGGTTTGATTGGAACGACGAAGAAGCTGTCCTATTCCCAAACTGGGAAACTGGAATCACCTGATTAGAAAGTGGGATAACTTCTTCATCCCAACTCCTATGAGATTTATTCAACTTCCTGGTGATTCTCCAACACTTTATGTATCCAAATCAAGCTTCTTACAAAGTGATTCATCCTGGTTTGATTGGAACGACGAAGAAGCTGTCCTATTCCCAAACTGGGAAACTGGAATCACCTGATTAGAAAGTGGGATAACTTCTTCATCCCAACTCCTATGAGATTTATTCAACTTCCTGGTGATTCTCCACCACTTTATGTATCCAAATCAAGCTTCTTACAAAGTGATTCATCCTGGTTTGATTGGAACGACGAAGAAGCTGTCCTATTCCCAAACTGGGAAACTGGAATCACCTGATTAGAAAGTGGGATAACTTCTTCATCCCAACTCCTATGAGATTTATTCAACTTCCTGGTGATTCTCCAACACTTTATGTATCCAAATCAAGCTTCTTACAAAGTGATTCATCCTGGTTTGATTGGAACGACGAAGAAGCTGTCCTATTCCCAAACTGGGAAACTGGAATCACCTGATTAGAAAGTGGGATAACTTCTTCATCCCAACTCCTATGAGATTTATTCAACTTCCTGGTGATTCTCCAACACTTTATGTATCCAAATCAAGCTTCTTACAAAGTGATTCATCCTGGTTTGATTGGAACGACGAAGAAGCTGTCCTATTCCCAAACTGGGAAACTGGAATCACCTGATTAGAAAGTGGGATAACTTCTTCATCCCAACTCCTATGAGATTTATTCAACTTCCTGGTGATTCTCCAACACTTTATGTATCCAAATCAAGCTTCTTACAAAGTGATTCATCCTGGTTTGATTGGAACGACGAAGAAGCTGTCCTATTCCCAAACTGGGAAACTGGAATCACCTGATTAGAAAGTGGGATAACTTCTTCATCCCAACTCCTATGAGATTTATTCAACTTCCTGGTGATTCTCCACCACTTTATGTATCCAAATCAAGCTTCTTACAAAGTGATTCATCCTGGTTTGATTGGAACGACGAAGAAGCTGTCCTATTCCCAAACTGGGAAACTGGAATCACCTGATTAGAAAGTGGGATAACTTCTTCATCCCAACTCCTATGAGATTTATTCAACTTCCTGGTGATTCTCCAACACTTTATGTATCCAAATCAAGCTTCTTACAAAGTGATTCATCCTGGTTTGATTGGAACGACGAAGAAGCTGTCCTATTCCCAAACTGGGAAACTGGAATCACCTGATTAGAAAGTGGGATAACTTCTTCATCCCAACTCCTATGAGATTTATTCAACTTCCTGGTGATTCTCCACCACTTTATGTATCCAAATCAAGCTTCTTACAAAGTGATTCATCCTGGTTTGATTGGAACGACGAAGAAGCTGTCCTATTCCCAAACTGGGAAACTGGAATCACCTGATTAGAAAGTGGGATAACTTCTTCATCCCAACTCCTATGAGATTTATTCAACTTCCTGGTGATTCTCCACACTTTATGTATCCAAATCAAGCTTCTTACAAAGTGATTCATCCTGGTTTGATTGGAACGACGAAGAAGCTGTCCTATTCCCAAACTGGGAAACTGGAATCACCTGATTAGAAAGTGGGATAACTTCTTCATCCCAACTCCTATGAGATTTATTCAACTTCCTGGTGATTCTCCACCACTTTATGTATCCAAATCAAGCTTCTTACAAAGTGATTCATCCTGGTTTGATTGGAACGACGAAGAAGCTGTCCTATTCCCAAACTGGGAAACTGGAATCACCTGATTAGAAAGTGGGATAACTTCTTCATCCCAACTCCTATGAGATTTATTCAACTTCCTGGTGATTCTCCAACACTTTATGTATCCAAATCAAGCTTCTTACAAAGTGATTCATCCTGGTTTGATTGGAACGACGAAGAAGCTGTCCTATTCCCAAACTGGGAAACTGGAATCACCTGATTAGAAAGTGGGATAACTTCTTCATCCCAACTCCTATGAGATTTATTCAACTTCCTGGTGATTCTCCACCACTTTATGTATCCAAATCAAGCTTCTTACAAAGTGATTCATCCTGGTTTGATTGGAACGACGAAGAAGCTGTCCTATTCCCAAACTGGGAAACTGGAATCACCTGATTAGAAAGTGGGATAACTTCTTCATCCCAACTCCTATGAGATTTATTCAACTTCCTGGTGATTCTCCAACACTTTATGTATCCAAATCAAGCTTCTTACAAAGTGATTCATCCTGGTTTGATTGGAACGACGAAGAAGCTGTCCTATTCCCAAACTGGGAAACTGGAATCACCTGATTAGAAAGTGGGATAACTTCTTCATCCCAACTCCTATGAGATTTATTCAACTTCCTGGTGATTCTCCAACACTTTATGTATCCAAATCAAGCTTCTTACAAAGTGATTCATCCTGGTTTGATTGGAACGACGAAGAAGCTGTCCTATTCCCAAACTGGGAAACTGGAATCACCTGATTAGAAAGTGGGATAACTTCTTCATCCCAACTCCTATGAGATTTATTCAACTTCCTGGTGATTCTCCAACACTTTATGTATCCAAATCAAGCTTCTTACAAAGTGATTCATCCTGGTTTGATTGGAACGACGAAGAAGCTGTCCTATTCCCAAACTGGGAAACTGGAATCACCTGATTAGAAAGTGGGATAACTTCTTCATCCCAACTCCTATGAGATTTATTCAACTTCCTGGTGATTCTCCAACACTTTATGTATCCAAATCAAGCTTCTTACAAAGTGATTCATCCTGGTTTGATTGGAACGACGAAGAAGCTGTCCTATTCCCAAACTGGGAAACTGGAATCACCTGATTAGAAAGTGGGATAACTTCTTCATCCCAACTCCTATGAGATTTATTCAACTTCCTGGTGATTCTCCAACACTTTATGTATCCAAATCAAGCTTCTTACAAAGTGATTCATCCTGGTTTGATTGGAACGACGAAGAAGCTGTCCTATTCCCAAACTGGGAAACTGGAATCACCTGATTAGAAAGTGGGATAACTTCTTCATCCCAACTCCTATGAGATTTATTCAACTTCCTGGTGATTCTCCACCACTTTATGTATCCAAATCAAGCTTCTTACAAAGTGATTCATCCTGGTTTGATTGGAACGACGAAGAAGCTGTCCTATTCCCAAACTGGGAAACTGGAATCACCTGATTAGAAAGTGGGATAACTTCTTCATCCCAACTCCTATGAGATTTATTCAACTTCCTGGTGATTCTCCACACTTTATGTATCCAAATCAAGCTTCTTACAAAGTGATTCATCCTGGTTTGATTGGAACGACGAAGAAGCTGTCCTATTCCCAAACTGGGAAACTGGAATCACCTGATTAGAAAGTGGGATAACTTCTTCATCCCAACTCCTATGAGATTTATTCAACTTCCTGGTGATTCTCCACCACTTTATGTATCCAAATCAAGCTTCTTACAAAGTGATTCATCCTGGTTTGATTGGAACGACGAAGAAGCTGTCCTATTCCCAAACTGGGAAACTGGAATCACCTGATTAGAAAGTGGGATAACTTCTTCATCCCAACTCCTATGAGATTTATTCAACTTCCTGGTGATTCTCCAACACTTTATGTATCCAAATCAAGCTTCTTACAAAGTGATTCATCCTGGTTTGATTGGAACGACGAAGAAGCTGTCCTATTCCCAAACTGGGAAACTGGAATCACCTGATTAGAAAGTGGGATAACTTCTTCATCCCAACTCCTATGAGATTTATTCAACTTCCTGGTGATTCTCCACCACTTTATGTATCCAAATCAAGCTTCTTACAAAGTGATTCATCCTGGTTTGATTGGAACGACGAAGAAGCTGTCCTATTCCCAAACTGGGAAACTGGAATCACCTGATTAGAAAGTGGGATAACTTCTTCATCCCAACTCCTATGAGATTTATTCAACTTCCTGGTGATTCTCCACCACTTTATGTATCCAAATCAAGCTTCTTACAAAGTGATTCATCCTGGTTTGATTGGAACGACGAAGAAGCTGTCCTATTCCCAAACTGGGAAACTGGAATCACCTGATTAGAAAGTGGGATAACTTCTTCATCCCAACTCCTATGAGATTTATTCAACTTCCTGGTGATTCTCCAACACTTTATGTATCCAAATCAAGCTTCTTACAAAGTGATTCATCCTGGTTTGATTGGAACGACGAAGAAGCTGTCCTATTCCCAAACTGGGAAACTGGAATCACCTGATTAGAAAGTGGGATAACTTCTTCATCCCAACTCCTATGAGATTTATTCAACTTCCTGGTGATTCTCCAACACTTTATGTATCCAAATCAAGCTTCTTACAAAGTGATTCATCCTGGTTTGATTGGAACGACGAAGAAGCTGTCCTATTCCCAAACTGGGAAACTGGAATCACCTGATTAGAAAGTGGGATAACTTCTTCATCCCAACTCCTATGAGATTTATTCAACTTCCTGGTGATTCTCCACCACTTTATGTATCCAAATCAAGCTTCTTACAAAGTGATTCATCCTGGTTTGATTGGAACGACGAAGAAGCTGTCCTATTCCCAAACTGGGAAACTGGAATCACCTGATTAGAAAGTGGGATAACTTCTTCATCCCAACTCCTATGAGATTTATTCAACTTCCTGGTGATTCTCCAACACTTTATGTATCCAAATCAAGCTTCTTACAAAGTGATTCATCCTGGTTTGATTGGAACGACGAAGAAGCTGTCCTATTCCCAAACTGGGAAACTGGAATCACCTGATTAGAAAGTGGGATAACTTCTTCATCCCAACTCCTATGAGATTTATTCAACTTCCTGGTGATTCTCCAACACTTTATGTATCCAAATCAAGCTTCTTACAAAGTGATTCATCCTGGTTTGATTGGAACGACGAAGAAGCTGTCCTATTCCCAAACTGGGAAACTGGAATCACCTGATTAGAAAGTGGGATAACTTCTTCATCCCAACTCCTATGAGATTTATTCAACTTCCTGGTGATTCTCCAACACTTTATGTATCCAAATCAAGCTTCTTACAAAGTGATTCATCCTGGTTTGATTGGAACGACGAAGAAGCTGTCCTATTCCCAAACTGGGAAACTGGAATCACCTGATTAGAAAGTGGGATAACTTCTTCATCCCAACTCCTATGAGATTTATTCAACTTCCTGGTGATTCTCCACCACTTTATGTATCCAAATCAAGCTTCTTACAAAGTGATTCATCCTGGTTTGATTGGAACGACGAAGAAGCTGTCCTATTCCCAAACTGGGAAACTGGAATCACCTGATTAGAAAGTGGGATAACTTCTTCATCCCAACTCCTATGAGATTTATTCAACTTCCTGGTGATTCTCCAACACTTTATGTATCCAAATCAAGCTTCTTACAAAGTGATTCATCCTGGTTTGATTGGAACGACGAAGAAGCTGTCCTATTCCCAAACTGGGAAACTGGAATCACCTGATTAGAAAGTGGGATAACTTCTTCATCCCAACTCCTATGAGATTTATTCAACTTCCTGGTGATTCTCCACACTTTATGTATCCAAATCAAGCTTCTTACAAAGTGATTCATCCTGGTTTGATTGGAACGACGAAGAAGCTGTCCTATTCCCAAACTGGGAAACTGGAATCACCTGATTAGAAAGTGGGATAACTTCTTCATCCCAACTCCTATGAGATTTATTCAACTTCCTGGTGATTCTCCACCACTTTATGTATCCAAATCAAGCTTCTTACAAAGTGATTCATCCTGGTTTGATTGGAACGACGAAGAAGCTGTCCTATTCCCAAACTGGGAAACTGGAATCACCTGATTAGAAAGTGGGATAACTTCTTCATCCCAACTCCTATGAGATTTATTCAACTTCCTGGTGATTCTCCAACACTTTATGTATCCAAATCAAGCTTCTTACAAAGTGATTCATCCTGGTTTGATTGGAACGACGAAGAAGCTGTCCTATTCCCAAACTGGGAAACTGGAATCACCTGATTAGAAAGTGGGATAACTTCTTCATCCCAACTCCTATGAGATTTATTCAACTTCCTGGTGATTCTCCACACATTTTATGTATCCAAATCAAGCTTCTTACAAAGTGATTAACGACGAAGAAGCTGTCCTATTCCCAAACTGGGAAACTGGAATCACCTGATTAGAAAGTGGGATAACTTCTTCATCCCAACTCCTATGAGATTTATTCAACTTCCTGGTGATTCTCCAACACTTTATGTATCCAAATCAAGCTTCTTACAAAGTGATTCATCCTGGTTTGATTGGAACGACGAAGAAGCTGTCCTATTCCAAACTGGGAAACTGGAATCACCTGATTAGAAAGTGGGATAACTTCTTCATCCCAACTCCTATGAGATTTATTCAACTTCCTGGTGATTCTCCACCACTTTATGTATCCAAATCAAGCTTCTTACAAAGTGATTCATCCTGGTTTGATTGGAACGACGAAGAAGCTGTCCTATTCCCAAACTGGGAAACTGGAATCACCTGATTAGAAAGTGGGATAACTTCTTCATCCCAACTCCTCTTAGATTCTCCAACACTTTATGTATCCAAATCAAGCTTCTTACAAAGTGATTCATCCTGGTTTGATTGGAACGACGAAGAAGCTGTCCTATTCCAAACTGGGAAACTGGAATCACCTGATTAGAAAGTGGGATAACTTCTTCATCCCAACTCCTATGAGATTTATTCAACTTCCTGGTGATTCTCCACCACTTTATGTATCCAAATCAAGCTTCTTACAAAGTGATTCATCCTGGTTTGATTGGAACGACGAAGAAGCTGTCCTATTCCCAAACTGGAAACTGGAATCACCTGATTAGAAAGTGGGATAACTTCTTCATCCCAACTCCTATGAGATTTATTCAACTTCCTGGTGATTCTCCACCACTTTATGTATCCAAATCAAGCTTCTTACAAAGTGATTCATCCTGGTTTGATTGGAACGACGAAGAAGCTGTCCTATTCCCAAACTGGGAAACTGGAATCACCTGATTAGAATGTGGGATAACTCTTTTCATCCCAACTCCTATGAGATTATTCAACTTCCTGGTGATTCTCCAACACTTTTATGTATCCAAATCAAGCTTCTTACAAATTGATTCATCCTGGTTTGACTGGAACGACGAAGAAGCTGTCGTATTCCCAAATTGGGAACTAGAATCACCTGATTAGAAAGTGGGATAACTTCTTCATCCCAACTCCTATGAGATTA
>NW_026015355.1:135000-142500 GCF_020379485.1 Brassica napus | reverse complement strand
CATATTGGGGTGAGTTAGTGTTCCTTCAGACCTCGTACCCGGCGGGTTCAAGGAAACCCCTTATTCGCTGGATCGGGAAGACTCAGACGAACGGTGTCATGTACTATGGCTGAGTATTACACGACGGTGTAATGGGGCAGTGACCCGAAGGACTGTGGGCTGTCGCGCGGTGACCCGAAGGACTGTGGGCCGCGGTCGGTTGAAAGTTCCTTCTTCCGGCCTTTGTGGTAGGGAGATAGGATATTGCCGATAGTGAAGGAGGAACCTAACGTCACCAGGGCCCGAGTTTGTTATATATATTATATCGTGTTTTGGGTTGTTAAACCCTGGTTTAAATCGAGTTTGAGTTTGGTGATAAGCTAGTAATTAGCGTAATGCTAGTTATCTTGCTATGGTTTACCGCTGCGTATTTCGAATATTGCTTATTGTTATTAAATTGTGTTGTTAGGTGAACCTCTCGCTTTAGATTGTTTGGGGTGGGATAGCGAGGGGTTGTATTTGTTAGTGGGGGATTGTAACTCGCTGAGTAATGCTAGATTACTCACTCCTCACTCGTTGTTGTTTTCAGGTGACCAGTAGTGAGCTCGTAGAAAGCGCGGGAGGCTAGGCTGGCTGGTGTAGATTTGCATCTTTTTGCTTAAGACGCTTTCAGACTATAAGTATGTACTTTCGCTTTCTTGGCATGCCACCACTTGTATAATATTTTGTGTATTGTAAACCAGATATTATATAAGATAAATAAAGCGAATGTTTTGTGAAACTGCCTTGTTGTTCTGATATTAGCTTGTCCGAGCTAACACAACGTCAGATTGGAGTACGGGTTGAGAAGCCTTAGGCTTTGGTCTGACGGGACGTGTTAGTGGGCGGCCTGGCCTAGTTACGAATTGCACTTTTTGTAACTTTCGCTGGATTGCCCGTTAACCCGTCTTGTAGCGCTTCTGAGCCTTGGTAGACGGTCGGGCCGTCGGTCATGTTCTTGTTTGATTGTTGGCCGGTGGTTTGACCTATGCCTAGAACGGTTCGGGGGTGTTACAGAGGTGGTATCAGAGCATGGTTTCGTCCATGCGTGACACAAGTGCTTTTTTTAACGGTTTTATCGAGTCAAAGGAGTCGCAAAAAGATGATTAGGAAACCAGCCGCTTCCCGTGGTAGGAATATGACTTACCCTTTTTATTGTGTGCAGATGGCTAATCGCGGGACAGGACGAGGTCGGATATGGGGAGAGGGTATGGATTGGACAGGCGGAGGATTGGGTCACAGATCAGATCAGGATAATGGAAATGGCATTAGTGAGATGTTTGGACACGATAGGAGCCCTCTGCAGAGAACAAGATCTTTTCCTGTTTACGGTAACAGGACTAGAGTGAGAGATGACAGTTTGGCGAGTATTGGCCCAAGTCATAATTGGGACCAGAGACATCAACATGATCAATCCGTTCAATCAAACCCAAGGCCAGATCAGAACCGTGCCACCGAAAGACCACAAGATCATGGAACCGAAAACACCCTTAAGCTTTTACATGACGTGATGACCGAGGCACTTGGTAACCAAGGCAGGCGTACTCAACCCCCTGAAGTTTCCAAGCTATTATCTACCATGAAGAACATTGGATCCTACAAGTTCAAAGGAGGATCCGATCCTATTGAGGCCGACAAGTGGATTACTATGATGGAGAAGAATTTTGAAGCCATGGAGTGCCCGGAGGAGTATAAGAAGAAGATCGCTGTGTACTACTTGGAAGGCGACGCCACAGGATGGTGGGACAGCATAGACAGACAGCGTGGACACAACATCACATCATGGGAGTCGTTCAAGGGAGAGTTTGAGAGGAAATACTTTCCTCCAGAAGCAAAGCATCGATTGGAGCGCCAGTTCATGAACCTTGTTCAAGGAGATAGGCCAGTGAGGAGTTACGAATCTGAGTTCACAAGGTTGAGGCGACATGTCTTTGATGGGCGTGAAGATGAAGCAACTATGATCCGTAACTTTATGTACGGATTGAAGCCGGAGCTTGGAAGTCGTTTAGCTGGAAGCAACTTTAGCAGCTTATCTGAGCTAGTGGAAAAAGCTGTTAATGTTGAAACTGTATTGGAGGCTGAAAGGAAGACCTTACCACATTCTGGTGGACACACCAAGTTTAGCCAAGGAGAAAGGCCAAATTTCAACAAGGGTCCAAGATCTTACAAAGGAAAAGGGCGAGGATTTGGAGGCCAAGCCAACAATCGTGGTAACACTGTGGTGTGTTACATATGTGATCAACCGGGACATATTTCTAAGTTTTGTCCCAACAGACAACGGAGTAACCAGCAGGGTTATTCATCTATAAGGATGGAAGATGTTACTTGTTTCTCTTGCGGTATGAAGGGCCATTATGCATCGTCATGTCCAAACAAGCCAATCCCTGCGACCCCTCTCGCAATCCGAGCTCCTCCTAGCCGTCCAGCTATTGAGCCAGCACCAAAGAAGCAAAACCTAGGAGGTAGAGTTTATGCCTTAGGTGTAGAAAACCCAGACAATGCAGGACCGTCAAGCGGTCCCATCACAGGTATTGTGGGTGCTTAACCTCCTCTTTTTATTGAATGGAAATTTAGTATACTGGTTAGGTATAGATTGCTTGATCGCTAGGTTGCGCGTTTAGAAATTTAGGATGATGATTGATGGTTGTGAGAATTTTGATTAGTATTTTTGTGATTAAGATATTGTTGATTGGATTACTGTGGCAGGAACCATACATGTTGCTGGTAAACCCACACATGTATTGTTCGACTCGGGGGCAACACATAGTTTTGTGACCCCTGAAGTAGCTGCCCGGTTTTGGGATTGTTTTGTGGTTGACAGGATAGACGTGGCCGTTTTGACCCCCGCAGACCGAACCCTTCAAGCAAATCAGTGTATCAAGAATGTTCCATTGGTCATTCAAGGCAAAGAGTTTGTGGCAGATCTGTTAGTCGTGCCTTTGAAAGGGTACGAGGTAATCCTTGGAATGGATTGGTTATCGAGCTACGGAGTTCAGATCGACTGTGGAAAGGGAAGGTTGTTGTTCGGCAGAGGTAAACGACCAGAGATGGTATACTATGGAATCAGTCCTAGTATGACCGTGTCTTTAGTAGCAGCGATGAGAGTACAAGATTTGTTTCAAGACGGGGATGTATATTTGGTGACCTTATCGGTTAGTGGAGGAGCCACTAATGATGAAGTTAAGGTCGAAGACATAGAAGTGGTCCAAGAGTTTGAGGATATCTTTGCACCACTAAAGGAATTACCTCCACCTCGGAGTAATCCCTTTACCATTACTTTGGAGCCTGAAGCAAAACCTATAGCTAAGGCACCATATCGGATGGCACCTGCGGAATTAGCCGAGCTAAAGAAACAATTGGAAGATCTATTGGAAAAGGGATTCATCCGGTCGAGCTCTTCACCTTGGGGAGCTCCTGTGTTATTTGTGAAGAAGAAGGATGGAAGCATGAGGTTGTGTATCGATTATCGTGGTATCAACAACATCACGATAAAAGATAAGTATCCTCTTCCGAGGATAGACGAGTTGTTAGACCAACTAAAGGGAGCTAGTTGGTTTTCGAAGATTGATTTGGCATCAGGGTATCACCAAATTCCTATTGCCAAGTCAGACATTATGAAGACGGCGTTTCGGACGAGGTATGGGCAGTACGAGTTTGTAGTTATGCCCTTTGGTCTCACAAACGCGCCTGCGGCTTTCATGCGTTTGATGAATGAAGTGTTTCACGACTATCTCGACAAGTTCGTGATCATTTTCATTGATGACATCCTGGTGTACTCGAAAAGTAAGGAAGAGCACAAAGAGCATCTGAGACTGGTTATGGAGAGGTTACGGAATCAGAAGCTATTTGCCAAGTCCAGCAAGTGCTCGTTTTGGAAGAGAGAGATAGGATTTCTGGGTCACATAGTATCAGGAGAGGGCGTGGCTGCTGATCCAGAAAAGGTCCAAGCCATACGAGAATGGCCTCGACCTACCACTGTGACAGAAGTGAGGAGTTTTCTCGGACTTGCGGGCTATTATCGGAAGTTTGTTAAGGACTTTTCCTCCATTGCAAAGCCTTTAACTAAACTTACCGGTAAAGGAGTTCCTTTCTTATGGGTGGAAGAAACCGAGAGGGCATTCAAGAAGTTGAAGGAAGCTCTCACGACCGCACCTGTGTTAGCTTTGCCCGAGCAAGGTAAACCTTACACGGTTTACACGGATGCTTCACGCGTTGGGTTAGGTTGTGTTCTTATGCAAGATGGGCGAGTCATTGCATATGCTTCGCGACAACTACGGAAGCATGAGGATAACTACAGTACACATGACTTGGAGTTAGCGGCCGTGGTGTTCGCTTTGCGAATTTGGAGATCTTACTTGTACGGGGAAGAAGTGGAGGTATACACGGACCACCAAAGTCTTAAATACCTCTTCACTCAGCCAGATCTCAACCTGCGCCAGCGTAGGTGGATGGAGTTTGTGGCAGACTACGACATACGGATTCGCTACCATCCTGGTAAAGCGAATGTTGTTGCGGACGCCTTAAGTCGAAGAAAGTTGGACGCAGATTTAGAGAAAGAAGTGGAGCTATTGAACCAGGAGTTGAAACAAGTGAAGTTGGTCGTTTTGGAAGGGCAGACAAGCGAGCCATTGGGACTTCAAGCGGTGAATCAGGCCAGCTTGATTCAGAGAATTCGAGAAGAACAACTTAAGGATGAGAAGTTACTGAAGATTGCTGAAGAACTCAAAGGACAAGCCGGGCCAAATAATGCGGGATACTACTTGGCGGAGGACGGAACCTTGCTAATTAATGGGAGGATCACGGTTCCTAAAGGACAAGGGCTGAGAGATGAGATACTAAGGATTGCACATCATTCTTTACTCAGTATCCATCCTGGAAGTTCGAAGATGTACCGAGACGTGAGAAGATACTATCATTGGCCGGGCATGAAGAGATCAGTAGCACAATGGGTTGCTCAGTGTGCAACTTGTCAACAAGTCAAGGTGGAACATCAAGTTCCAGGAGGATTGTTGCAGAGTCTTCCGATACCTCAATGGAAATGGGACTCTATTTCCATGGATTTCATCACCGGATTACCTATTGCTCCAGGTAGATCGAACAACTCGATATGGGTGATTGTGGATAGGTTAACCAAGGTCACACACTTGTTGCCTATGCGGGACACTGATAAAGTTGAAGTTTTGGCCGAGCTGTACATCGACCAAATCGTGAAGTTACATGGTGTACCCTCTGACATCGTCTCAGATCGCGATCCAAGGTTCACGGCATCATTTTGGGAAGCACTGCAAGAAGCCTTGGGAACTAAACTGTACAGAAGCACGGCGTTCCATCCAGAAACAGATGGCCAAACGGAAAGGACCATTCGGACCATCGAGGACATGCTGCGGATGTGTATTCTCGATTGGGCAGGAACTTGGGAGAAGCATTTACCGTTGGTTGAGTTCTCGTATAACAACAGTCATCATTCGAGCATAGGGATGTCACCTTATGAAGCATTATACGGAAGGCCATGCAAGACGCCTATGTGTTGGACGGAAGTGGGCGAAAGAAGAATGTTTGGGTCACCTATTGTTCAGGAGACCATGATTAAACTGGAGACGATTCAGGCCAACATGAAGAAGGCTCAAGACCGTCAGAAGAAGTACGCAGACCAGTCAAGAAGAGAAGTAACTTTTGAGATAGGAGATTGGGTCTATTTGAAGGTTACTGCACAGAAAGGGAAGGACAGATTTGGCAAGGTCGGGAAACTTGCGGTCAGGTTCATTGGTCCGTACAAGATCATCGGGAAAGTTGGTGAGGTAGCTTACCGATTGGATCTGCCAGCAGATATGCATCTACATCCAGTATTCCATGTTTCCATGCTTCGGAAACATATACGGGATCCAAGTACTGTTGAACCCGAGAGAATCGAGGAGTTGGAGACAAACCTTACGTATCCGGAAGGACCAATCAGATTAGGAGAACGGCGTATTCGGAAGCTCAAAAAGCGTGAGATTGCTCAAGTACAAGTGTTCTGGGGAAGACAAAACAGGATTCATGTTACTTGGGAGGATGAAGCGAGATTTAAAACCGATCACCCGGAGTTTTTCCGAGAGGACGTTGTAATGAAGAAGGAGGCCCCTCAGAGCCTTAGAATTCGAGGACGAATTCTGTTAACGGGGGGAGAATGTAGAAACCCTTAAAAAAAAAAAAAAAAAAAAAAAAATATTATTATTTAGTGGTTGTACCGCGGGCAATGGATGGTCGAAGAATTGATCATGGGTGAACCATAAGCTGCTGGACCATGGTTAGAAAAGTGTTAGATTGATCAGACGGCAGTTTTGGAAGAATCACATTTTTGAAGCACGACGGTTTAGAAGCTCGACGTTTTTGAAGATTGACGTTTCTTCATCGCGAAGTTTTCTCAGAATATCTTCGTATCAGTAAAATATTATTCTGAAGACATTATAAGTCGAAAGCAGGACGGGAATTAAGCAGGACGGGAAGCAAGCACGACGGGATTGAAGCACGACGGGAAAACCCGAAGTTGGGCGAAAACCCTAATTTTGGTATTATCGATTTTTCGAGGAAGCCGGAGGCTCGAGAAATATTTTCCATCAAGGTCAGGATTCACTTGGAGTTTATTAAAAATATTCATCTCATCAGAACGGGCGTAGAAAAATATTCGGGATTGATCGCGGGACGAAAATTCATCGGAAGGGTCGAAATCAGTCGAATGGACCGAGAAGCTCGAGCTGGCCTTATCTATGAGATAAGGACGTGATGTAACCTGCCTGGCATGGTATGTGGCAAGGGAAGCAGGAGGTGTTGAAGCCCAGGAGAGCACAGCATGCTGATTGACACCCAGAAGCACGAGGTGCCGCGAAACCTGCGATCGGAGCATGCTGAGCGACATGTGTGCGCTGAGTGTCAATCTGGATGAGGTCAGGCCGTGGATCAGACATCTGGAGGGCATGGTGTCACTCTGCATGATGTCCTGGTCATGCCATCAGACATGTGGAGCACGAGGTGCCGCGACGCATGCGTCCGGAGCCATGCGAGGCGACACACGGGCTGCCACACGGCTTGTTCTGATTGGTTGCTGCATCCTATATAAACCCCACGACCCCAGCTCATTTTAAACCATCCAGCACACCTGAAACTCAGAGAAAAACGTGAGAGAGAAAGCAAAGAAAGAAAGATCGAGTTTCGATAGTTTTCGAGCGATTTAGGCAGTTTTCGAGAACAGTTACTCTGCCGATTTTGAGTCAGCACTTGGAGAAGATTCTGTTCAAGTGAAGAGAGATCAGTTCTAGTGGAGACCAGTTCAAGTGAAGATCAGTCCAGACGTGGGTCTACTTGTGAAGGTCGGGAAAGGGTTCGGATCACAGAAGTCGGGTTTGGGGTCAAGGCCACGGTCAACCAAAAACTGTGAGTTATAATCAATTGATTGCTGAGTTGTTTTTATGCAGGGTCCCGTTACTTGGAAGTTGGATCATGGCA
>NW_026015355.1:117500-122500 GCF_020379485.1 Brassica napus | reverse complement strand
GGATCCATACCACAGAGTAAGGCCCAAGACCAAACCGGATTGCCTTGCAACCAATCAGACCTTGCGACACAACACTCCGGTTAAACTAACCGTCCGTCCGTTCGACTATGCAGCCGCGGACTGTCCACTTGGTTCGGCCTAAGCCTTGAACCAATGGCACCGTTTGGAACTCACACCCTTTGGGAACTAGTACCCTTTGGACACACGTGCCTCTTGGCAAGTCATGACCCTTGGCAACTCGCACCCATTCAGATGTTCCAACCGTTCGACCTAACCGTCCGTATGGACTGTCTGGTCCGTGCGTGTGTCCGGCCTATGGCCAAAGGACCACGCCTTAACCTACACAAGTCATGAACCATTGTGACTGTTCAGGGAAGGGTTGCAACCGTTCAGAACAGAACAGAACCGCCCCTATCCAATCGGATCACCTGAGGCCGGTTTAGACCATGCGCGCGCCTAACTCGTCGGTTATGGACCGCGACCGCATTACTCAACCAGAACCACGGTTATAACCAATCCCAACACATCAACAAGGCCACGCCAATGTACAGAAGGAGTAGAAGAAGAACTAGATGAAAAGAATAAGAAGAATAGGACACAATCCAAACGCCCATGGCTAGACCGGTTCGGACTGTCCGATGGTCTTAGCCGATGAGTGGGTGGTTACCCCACTGACCCTATCTGACTGAACCACGGGGTTGGAGTCCTTCTCCAGACCTTTCTCTATGCCTTGGGTATCCATAACCACACGGCCTCCTCTCTCCTAAACCGTTCTCCTTGCCGGAGATACTAAACCACCACGACCGGCCCTTTTCCGGCCGATCTCTTGGCCAGAACTCTCTCTCTCTCTCTCTACGTTTTTCCATGAGTATTTTACTCTGGAATTGGATAATGAAATCGACAGGAGAGGCCCCATATTTATAGAAAACGAGGGGGTAAGTCTTGCCCCACGAACAGGCACGACTTGCTAGCGAATGGGCACCATCGGCCAAGGGTTGTCCCCTTTCGGCCACTTGCATCCCTTCGCCCTTTCTGATTGGGTTTGGGGTCGGTCATAAGCCCAACCCACGCCCCAAGACTCCTGGACTTAGCCCACGGCCTTGTCCAAGGACCCAACAGCCCATGGCCTCATGGCCGGACCTCACAGCCCGCCACTGACCCGGACCCGGACCATCGGCCTAAAACCCGAACAGTCCGTCTAGCTGAGATGAGCTGACTCCCAGCTGCCTCAGCTGAGTGAGCTAGTAGTCCAGCTAGTGGAGCTGACTTAGTAGTGGCTGAGCTGGAGTGAACTCAACTTAGCTTCGTTAAGCTGGTCGAGCTACTTCTCTATCTCGTCCAGCTACCGTCTTACTCGTCTTAGCTGTCTCTTTGCTCTTATAAGGTTAAGTCTAAGTTTCCTTATGTCCTTAACCTTCTTTCTCGACCATGGAACGCTTGCCTTGATGTCCTAAGACTGGCTAGTACGTTTCCTCGAACCATGGCTGTCCCAACAATCCTTTCCAGGATTGGGGGCGTTACAAGTCTCCCCCACTTGTAATGGATTCGTCCTCGAATCCGGTGATGATTATACCTTGTCCCAAGACAAAATATTACAACCAAACTTATTCTAGTCTTGATCAGAGAATAGAACAAGCTTGATTCAAAACCACCAAATGACCACTTCGATGTACCAGTCAAGTCCTCACGAACTTGTTCCAATCTTTAGGCTGCTCGTCCTACAACAAGTCCTAACAGATTGTTATGGTTCTTTTGTCCTTCATGGACAATAAGGTTCATGACCTCAGCCACAACGTAATGGATCATCCCTTAACCGGCCACAACCTTTTCAGGCTTGGCCACATTGCGATCTTAGTCCCTCCAGACTAAAAACGCCTCAGACTTGACTTCTGTCCTTCACTGGACTTTGTCATAATTCGATCCTGGTCCATTTACGGACGTGATCGTATTCCGGTCATGGTCCACTCAGGGACTCGACCGTTTCACCCCGACCATAGGTCCATCTCCGAATAGGTCGTGGCCTGATCCTCGTCCATTACTGGACTTGATCATTCTCAACCTTAGGTCAAACTCCGACTTGGTTGTACTGCGACCATGGTCCTCTCTCGGACATGGTCAATTTCGGCCCTGCCATCTCGGCCGGAGCCGACAGAAACGGACTCTAGGACAGCGGAGCTGTCCCTGGCTCTAGTTCAATCATAAATGGATCCGACCTATCAGGGGGGACACCCTGAGGTACCTGGAACACATCTGGGAACTTCGACACCAACGAATCCTCTGAAAGGTCTTTCAGACAGACAGAACTGCCCGGCTCTGTAGTTGTAATTGTAGCCAAAAAGGACTGACAACCCTGTTCCAACATCCGAATCGCTCGAACTGCTGAAACCACTACTTTCTCTTGAGCCGGACACAGACATTGGTACTGGATCGGTCGAAGCCCAGTCTCCAATTGCACACGACCTCTATGGCAATCGAGAGTGGCCCGATACTTTCCCAACCAGTCCATACCTAGGATCATCTCGTGATTCTTTAGGTGGACACAGACCAGATTCACAGGGAAGACCTTTCCCTGGATCTGCACTGGGATATTCGACATGAGACCTAGTGAGTTCCTGGCTTGCCCACCGGCTGCCCTCACTATCCCAAAATTATCACCAGCGTACAGACAGAACAGACCCTTTCCGACCAGTCCCGGACTCACAAAACCTATGTGTAGCCCTGCGTCGGAAAGTACGTGGGTTTTTACACCACCAATCATGAGGGTTCCTATCAGAGACCCCCATCAGAATCCCCTAGACAATTCTAGGTTCCAGACCAAGCATTACTACTTGAATGTAAAAAGATAAATTTAGAGATTGCTAGAGATCGAATCAAAAGATCCGAAAGCTCCATCGTCTCGTGACAGTTCATACACCCTTGGTGTTGTGGTTGGTTTGCCTTGGGACGCCTTGCCTGTGTCTCCACGGCCCTTCCCCTGACTTCCTTGCAGCTTGGGACACTTCGATTGGAAATGTCCTTGCTGGCCACAATGGAAACAAGTCATCTGGCCGCTTCTACCAGACGGGTTCTGTCGAGGACAGTTCTGAACCCCATGGTCCATGCTGCCACAACGAACACAAGCCCCCTTGGCCTTCCAGCACTCACCGGTATGGTTCCGTCCACATTTGGAACATGCAGGTTGGCAACCAGAGGTCTTACCTCCGTCCACCTGGTCCCATTTTCTCTTTTTATCATTAGTCTTGCCCGATGGGCCAGACTGTGGCTTAGCCTTAAGCTTAGCTTCTTCAGCCAAGTTAGACTCCAACAAAGCCACCCGTTTCACTTCCAGTGGGTACCTAGATGAGTAGCATTTCGGTTTAATCACACATTTGGAAAATGTCCCATACCATTCTCCAAAGCGTCTTACTATTGCGAATGCTGACACCATTCACAACAGAAATTATAATATACCTCAATCCCCATCATACTAAGATACTTAACATCATGTTCTTCCAATGATTGGAACGAACACCCTGAGTTTCCTCAATTCTTTCTTTGGACGGATTCAGATTGGAATTGATTCATTCCATCCAACTAGATCTAAGGAAACCTACCTTGACCTATACCGAGTCCTAGCTGATCCATCTGATCACAAGTCCACTCGTGTACTGGTCATGTAGTGTCTCCTTTGAGTCAGATTTAACATTGCATATGCTTTACTTATTATGAACGGCCATCAAGGGATAACACTTAACTTCAGTAGAGTGCTGCACGTTTATTTCAACTAAGCCACTCTCTGGTCCATGTTACTTCCCTTGTCCAGGTAATCCATAAACAAGTTTTGCATTGCTTCCATCCCTTCCAACCCGTCTATTACTTCTTAATAACTAGATCGACCAACCTTTCTGTTTTTAGGATCTTGCCCTTGGAGAATGTATCTTGGCTAAGCCGGTTCATCTTAGAACTTTCACATTCACAAGCATGATACCCTAGCTTACCTCAACTCTTTCTCGGCTCACCCCAACTAAGGTTCCATAGTCATCATAGTTTTTGGAAATAAATTCGGTTTGGAACTCAACATCTTAGAGCGTTGTCCTAAACAGGATCAAGCATGCTCTGATACCAACTTGTAAGACCCGATCCCGGCCGCCTAGGCCGCGGTCGATGCCTCACGTCGCTCGGTCCACTTCCTGGCCGAACCTCTTAATTTTTGCCCTTTATTTATAATATCGCCTAAAGGCGAGGGCTAACTTAGATCTTAGCTAAAGACTTCCCTAGTCATTAATAGCCTAGATCCTTTCAACAGATACGCAGCGGATTATTCTCTAGTTAACCATTGGTCTAAAACCAATCTAACACTTGTCCGGTCGAATCACCTTAGCCTTGGCCAGTTTACTCAACTACCAATTAGCTTAAAGGTCAATCCTAAACCCAAACCAAGCCATACGATTCTGAGGTTCCATTCCCCTAAACCATTCTATCTAGATCTACATAAGTAAATGCTAGATCATACCTTTGCCACATCTACGGAGCTTATTAGCTCATCGGTCCTCCATTGACTCGAATCGCTCTTGCTTAACAGCTGGACCACGATCACTCAATGATCTTACTTAAGGTCCTTATCTTGACTCCTGCATCAAACAGCTCCCCTAGGTACTTAGTCATTCAACCAACCATCCCCACCGACATAAGTAACCTTTGAGAAGTCTTTGAAAGGATAAGGGTATGTATTTGGCCTATCTCGGCTCATGCACAATCCGAAATCCTTTTGCCTTATAGGCAATAGTACCAAGTCCATCTTCTGGACTGACAAAGCTCATGAGATCCTAAGTCAATCAACCAACCATCCTCACATGACTTGGAACTGATGAGTCATCATCTGGCCTGACCGGCCTTGGGACTTAACCCAGACAACAGATATGATTTGTTCATACCAACCGATGCATTCATTAATCAGGTTAGGACCGACACCTTGAACCATCATCAGAGGTCAGGTCGTCCATACTCAACCATGATCAGAT
>NW_026015355.1:90000-95000 GCF_020379485.1 Brassica napus | reverse complement strand
CTTAAAGCTAGAATCCGACTTTAAAAGTGCTCTTGCTGATTGAAATCTTGATTGATGGAGGTTTAGGATTGATAGATTGATTGATAGATCAAATCTCTAAATTTGAAATCCTTAAAGGCCTTGAACCCTTAATCGGTTACTTGAAAGTTTTAAAAACCTAACCTCGATTTAAAGATCCTAAGGCCTTGAAACCTTAAAACTTTAAAGATTGAAAAGGTTTGTTATCAATGAGAGTTAGGTTGCTGATTACCTATAGATATACAACTATGCATAGGATGAAACACTTATAATCAATCCCTATTGTATAGGCCGTATGGCCTAGCATCCGGATGGTTATAGAAACCGGATTGCATAATGATCCAATCCTTAGGATTGATGTATCACATAAATACCGTGAAGCTTAAGGCATCACATATATACCGTATGGTCTAGAGAGACATCAATCTGAATGATCATGCGACCTTGTTGCATATCTCATGAACCGATCTTAAGATCGCTGTATCACTAATATGATCGTGTGATCTAAAGCATCACATTACAAAGCCGTGTGGCTTAATACATATCTAAGTGGCTGTATAGCCTAGCATCCGGATAGTCACATGACCCGGACTGCATCATGATCCGATCCTTAAGATCGTTGTATCACATAATAATCGTGAAAGTCTAAAGCATTACATGCAAAGCCGTATGGCCTTATATCCGGATGGATATATAAACCAGATTATAACATGAACCAATCTCTAAGATTGCTTGTATCACACTAAGATGGTGTGAGGTCTAAGCATCACAAGACATGGCCGTGTGACCTGACTCACACCATGATCGATTGTTTTTCATAGATGCGTAAGACTTGTTTGTGGCCGAGCTTGCTATATCATGCGGCTGCATGACCACATTGTGAACCTAAATTTAAATGACAATGTGACTGATATCGAAAAGGGACTTGGTGATACAATCACCAAGGACAACAATGAGAATGAATTGGTACAATATTCCATCATCTCATTGAAGGTCTAAAAGATCAGTACATCATTATGGAAAATCCACTAGACTTTGGGTATGCTTCACAGCATAGAAATTACCACCATAAAACGGTGTTGCTTCCAAAGGCTAGAAATGACTAGAAGAATCTAAGATTCTTGGATGATGTACAACTCAGTCTTGTTTAAGACAGTCTCGGTGCTGAGACTTTGTGGTGAAGTAGTAACCAAGAAAGAGTTACTAGAGAAGACCTATTCCACATTCCATGTGTTAAATGTCATACTGCAACAACAGTATAGAATAAAAGGCTTCACCACTTATACTGACCTAATCGCATGACTGCTTCTGGCAGAGACCAAATTTCGATACGACTAGTCTTATTGCTTTATGATTGCAATTGTGTTTTTAACTAAGGATCATTCACGATTTTATATATAATGGAATTGGTTTTAAGTTTATTGAATCTTGCCTGATCTTACTTGAACATATGGATGTTTTAAAAGTATTGCCTAAAGGGCATAAAACCAATAAAACCATGAATGGTATAGCAAGCATAGTAAAGAAACTATGGCTAAGGCATTTGCCTATAAGGCATTATATACACCCAAAGAAACGTGGTCCATTGAGTTATAATGAATGGTTTCCAAATAAGAAACAATGGACAAACTAGAAGGAAACAAGTTCCTTCAGATTTTGAAAGAAAATCGCCTAAGACCTTGAAAGAAAGTGATCGAAAACTATACCAATGATCCCTACCGATTTAAAACTATGCTACAAAGATCAGTATGATAAGAGGCAAGAGAGGTGGTGACTATAAGACATAGCCCACGAAATTATACACTATATGGCAAGATAGGATTAGCCATCCTAAAGTTTAAACTTGATGCAAAGAAATTGAAAAGGCACAAAGTTATCCCGTAAAGATCTCACGTTGTGAAACATGTACACAAGGGAAACTCATTAGGCTTAATAATCCCAAAGCACCACGACCTTATAGTATGGTCATGAGGGGGAGAGAGGATAAACCCATGATCAATACTACAAGTTCGTGTACTATGGTCTAAAGACCATGTTATATGGCTTGGCCATTACTCGGCCATAAAAGGCCATTACCCGGCCAAGAGAGGCATGATACAACGGCCAAACCAAAGAGGCTATCACCTATAAACAGGCCACGACCTGGCCATGACTTGGCCGTGACTTGACCTCATAGTGCAGCCTTGGCAGCACACAGTCCATGACTCGGCCAAAGAGGCCGAAGAGACCATGAGAGACAACGGCCTGGCCGCAAAGGCCATAACCGGCCGGTTCGGCCATTACCTATAAAGATTCGGCCATTACTAAGATCTATGCATCAGCAGGCCAGATAAGTGAGCATAGATATTCCCATCTAAAGAATGAATACGGGTCATTAAAACCAGACATACCATCTTAAGAGTTCATTGAAATAAACCACCACATACATATGTGTGCCGTCTAAGATGGAACCTCAAAAGAGGATTGGAATATATGTTGGATAGGAGTATTACTTTCTCCCACGAATTCAAAGAGACCTTGAGCCAAACATGGGTGATTGAATAAAGGCCAGGTACGGATTGCATGACCAAAACATCCGACTATCCAAACATTAAAGGAGAAAGATTATAAGCTGGATAAAGAAGAGTAAAGGAATGATAAGAATGGTTTTAACCATCATTGTCTTGGCAAGATCCTCGGACTAGAGAATATGATATAAGACGTCCAAAGAAAGATTATATAAGATAGCTAATGAGAAGCTAATCGAGATGCCAGACACTGACCCGAAAAGAATGACTAAGTCATAACCAGCTTAGCACCAATGAAACGTCCTAGAAGAGACATAATCAAGTTGCTATAGAGTCTATACATAGACCATGTTCCATAAGATAAAGGAACTCGGATAGAAAGAAAAGGTGCATAGACAGATCCGATCATTAAGAGAAACCGTACAGACATGAGAAAAGGCTGGCAGCTACACATCTAAGGTACCAAACCATGTAGTCTTGGGACGCCAAGCTACTAGGTAACAAAGGTCCTGATAATGAAATCTCAAAGTGATCAGATCATGTCTGGAACATAATGGAACCACATGAAGGTGTCGACACACACACACATGAACATCTATATAAAGATGCATAAGAGAATAGCACTTGAACATAAAGAGATAAGCGAGGATCATGAACCCACGAATGAGTACTCATCATACAATCATAGAATCATAAAGATAGAATGAAAAACGTGGAGGTTCAAAGTATCTAAAGAGAGATGAGCGTATTGGCCATGTACATATACAGAAACGCCATCCGATAAACCAGTGAAATAGATGGATCTTGTGAGATAAAGAAACCGTGAGAGAAGACACATAATCACGTGACCTAAGTGTCCATGTCTTCATATTAACAGCATTAGATCATAGCTTGTTACACAAGGTACTCACAGAGATCAAAGGAACAGATTATAAGGAGATGAACTCCTATGTGGTGATTGCTGCTACAGATTTCGATATTAACAAAAGTCTGGTCATAAGAAAGAAATAGATACAACTGATGTAGTAAGCAGCATATGGATCACTGGATAAGATAATATAGAATGAAAGAACAGCTTCGTTCCTAAGCTGATTCATGAACTGAAAAGCAGCTGCATATAGTATGTAAAAGAAATTGATCCACATGATCATTGATCTTGGAGTTGTATAAAAGACAATCCAATAACAGTCCATATACATAAAGGTTTTAGAAATCCCTTGTGTTTAAACCTAAAGAGGTTAGTAAGATAGAAAAATCTATGTGGGTGACCGTGGCTTAGCTAAAGGCGTCCGCCTGCCAGCTAAGACGTCCGACTCTGTCCACCAAGGGCGTCCAGCTCTTCAGCAAAAGCGTCCGGATCTTCTAGACCGTCCAGCTTTTAGACCTAAAGGCGTCTGAACCTTCTTCTTGGTCACGGCTATAGAAACTAAAGATCAACCATCAGGTTGAATCCGACATCAGATCCCTTAAGGATCCAGCTAGCAGAATGGTCTGCTGCTGTATGAAACTCCATAAAGCTTGGAGACATCTAATATCTGTCGAATACCAAAGAAGTATTGTACCCATAAAGCTTATGAGATCTATGACTTAGTCATGAGGCGTCCTTAAGATATGAACGCAAAGAATAAGACATTACCTAAGGCAAAGAAATCGATGTCGATGTCCATACATGAGAGTGTTCGGCCTAAGAGCCATGATAAGAGATTGTAAAACCTCAAAGCAATAATCATTGAACACTCATAAGATTAATAAGTGGACAGTATGGACGTGGTCTATGAACTGGACATGGATCGACCAGATTGAATCATGGTCGAATGATAACTGTCCATAAGTACTTGATCGTCCGACCTAAAGAGTTTAAGTAGACAAACATGTCTAGACTATGGACAGATGCAAACACGTTTTGTAAAGACCAACAAGTGATCCCGAGGACAATGTGATTCACATTGCTTAGCACACATGCTTAAACGGGACACTCAATGTCAAAGGACATAAGAAACACCCTAAGAGGTCTAAGTGGTCTTAAGTACGGTGCAGTACAGAAACTGACCGATTACTCCCATTCTATACCTACAGGATAGATCACGCATTAGATGCGTAGTATGTAGAACCTACACCGAGGTTCACATCAGGGGGAGTAGTGCGTGTTGTACTCTTTTTCCTTCATCATGGTTTTGTCCCACTGGGTTTTCCTGATAAGGTTTTAATGAGGCAACATTAAAGCGTACTACAAATCCTGTATGGTTATGGCATCCAAGGGGGAGTGTTATAAACATGTGTGGATTGCCATTAACCAAGACAAGAAGAGAAGAAGGCCCAACGGCCATGACAGGCCCGACCGCGGCCGTGTCCAAGAGGAGAGAGAGAGAGCCGACTTCAGGAGAGAGAGAGGGCCACAAGCTTGGAGAGAAAAGGAAACCCTTTCCTTTTCCATATAGATGTTATCTTTCCTTTTATGTATTTAGTAGATTTCCT